>NC_068398.1:28029768-28252268 GCF_023724105.1 Carassius gibelio | reverse complement strand
TAAACTAAGACACTGAAAGATAGAATAAGCACATTTAAAGAACTATACAGGGGTTTAAAAAATAGTTTTCATCGTATGGCAGTGGTGCTATATGGCACCTTAACCACCACAAAGAAACAGAAAAACGATTTTTATGTGGATGAAAGATTTAGCATTTTATGAACCTTTTTGTTTTTGTGAAAACCAGTAGCCTGATTTTTTAGCCTCTTAGCACTCTAAATGTATGCCTTAACTAGATGTGTGTGTGTGTGTGTGTATTTGTGTGTGTGTGTGTGTGTGTGTGTGTGAGAGAGAGAGAGAGAGAGAGACCTCGAGACTATAAAAAAAGAAAAAAAGTGCTTTCCAATAAGAAGCACTTCAAAAACTCATATAGGATCTTTTCCTCATTTATATTATCATAATATATTTTCCATGGCCCCTCCCTCCAAGAAGAACCTTGTGATATCCATTAGAGTGAAGCATTTGCATTACAGAAATGTCTGTATATAAGCATTTAAAAAAGGTAACACTTTATTTCAAGGTGTCATTGTTTCATCTACTCATCTACTTATAAATAACGGATAATTACATTAAAGTAACCCCAAGCCAAACCCTAATCATAACCATATACAGTATTAAGTACATGTAGACCTATTTGATTAATATTACTCGAGCTGGTAAATGTATAATTACACTGTAACAAAGACACCTTAAAATATAGTGTAACTAAAAGAAAGAAATAATTCTCTACATTTCACAAACTTTGTTCAGCCTTCAATCTTTGAAAAACCATAGACGAAGTAAGACAAGTACAATGGATTGTAAACTGTATTGGTGTGTGGAAGTCCAATGCATTTAGTAAACAATGATAAACATCTCAAGCAGTTTCAATAAATAATTTTTATTTGAAAATACAAAACATTTTGTGTCAGTTGGAACAAATAAATAACTATAAATACTATTAAATATGAAAACAATAAATATACTAGGATATCAAAAAATTGTGCACAAAGATAAATAAATCGATTTCAATTTACTTAAAAAAAAAAACGATGACTCGTACCCAACATGCATGTGCATCACATGGCTGACTGACAAATAATACATGAAATGCATAGCATGTTTTTTCATTTAGTTAGCAAAATATCTGAGTATAGTTTAGGCAAAGAGGCTTCTTCTCACCTAAACCAAACAGAAAAGTTTTTACAGGTTTTTGTAAAAACATCCTTAGCTTGTTTGATCTGATAACTTCAAGTTTTCATAGGAAACACATAACATAAACTCTGCATTAAAGCCCTACCTATTGGTCAATCTAAACACGTCTAGGTTACATTCAGTGCAATTAAAAACAAACATGTAAATACACAAATACATTTATAACATTCTTCTTTTTTCAGTGTTATGTTTGTAAGACACATTGTTTTTTTTTGTTCTGTGTAATGTATCAGACATTATTTGTTGGTCATTGTCTCTTAAACGCATATCAGAAACGTTTTTTAGTGTTGTTTGCGATGATCTCCATCCTCTGAAGGTGGCTTCTCACAGCTCTCCGGATCTGTTCCCATGCATGAGCACTATATTTCTTAAAAACATAAAAAGGAACATCATTAGCTATACCACTGACTTGGCATTTTAAATGCAAGAAAATCATTCCTTTTACTCTTCACAAAGTAACATTAACATCGCAAAAGTGCAAATACAATATGCCTCTTAAGGCAAAAATAAAGCTAATTACAGAAATCAGTCAACACATCAAGCTGTTACATCATTTTATGCAATCGAACTTACTTCTTTCTTTAAAATCGTCTTTAGAGTCCTGAAGTGCCTTTTTATCCCGATCTCGTAAGACTCCTTTTTCAATGGCTTTTGGTATTGGACCACCTAGAAAAATGCAAAAAATGTTTTTAAACAATCAGAAAAAAATAACATGAATAACAAATTAATCAAACGTAATTTTTACATTTCATATCACATATGTTCAATTGCTCTTATTAAGTTAATGATTAATAATGAATCATGTCATAACAGTGTTGAGGATAAACGATTGAGTGGAGCCATTCAATTTAAATGAATGGACTAATTTTGATGATTCATACAATGCAATTGTGATATCAGTTTCTCCCAAGCACAAATAGCCAAGACTTACGCATTCTTTAAGCTCAGAAGACTGCCTCTGCAGGACTTCTAGGAAATATTTCACTTTTGTTAGATTCCATTGCGCTGAATTCATGTGCTCGGAGTCATCCATGAGATTGATGATGTGGTCTAAGGTCAAGACAAAAAACCTCACCTGGTCCTCCACCTGTCAGGAGACATAAGGCTATGTTTAGGCACCTGGTCCCACACAAAGAAGACTGTTGTGATGTATACAAGTTTTATAAGACTTTCACATAATTAAATTCTGATCTCATTGGAGATCTCATTTTCAAAGGTTGTGGGTTCGATTCCCAGGGAACACATGTTAGGTAAAAGATGTTAGCCTAAATTTTTGGATAAAAGCGTCAGCTCAACGCATAAATATAATTGAAATTAATTTTCCCTATTTGTTTTGCTAGCCTTTGTTTTATTTGTGGAATGAAATGTTTGATCACAGATAAAAGTTTACAAACCTCAGCTTTCTCTGTCAAGTTGTACAGGGTCCCCGGAAAATCCACCCAGACATTCTCATGATATTGTCCACTCTATATATAGATATAAAGAAAAAAGTCATTTGTAAAAAGTTCCTTATGCTGGATATTTAGCTGTTCATTCATCTGCACAAAAACTTTCTAAAGACTTTTTATAAAAATGTTAAAAACATCAATGTACAAAAAAAATGAAAACGTTGATTTACTTAATTTTTAAATACAGTTTAGTTCAGATTAGTTCACTTTGTCAATCAACCACATTGAATGAATTACTAACGAAGACAACTCTGACAATTAATGTGAAAAATAATGTATAGAAGCAAAGATGTTGTAACCTAATGATGGGCACTTTTTTTATTCACGCTGAAATAATCAGACTAAACGTGACAACATCCCTCAATAAGTTGAATTAACAACTTACAAAATCAATAAATCTGTTGCATAGCCTAAATAGAGTATTTACTCGAGTGTCTTAAGGACCTTGCAGAAAAAGCCTGTGGTTGCATTGCGCAGCAGTCTAATGTCTTCTGATGAACATTTAGAAACACATCTTGAAGCTTTAAAAGTGTAGACTACTTACCATTTCCCGAAGCAGCGTCAGAGATTCGGCGCTCACAGTCCCGTATCTGTCGAGCCATCTGCAAGCAGAGCATTGACTCTGTAGAGTTAGGAATATCACACAAATATAAGTCCACATTTGAGTTTGTTTCATCTTTGTATCCGTGCAGTAGTTTTCTACTCTGTCGCTCGAGAGAATGTTGCAGGGACATGGTGAAGTGTGCTGGATTTTATTCAGGAGTGTGGAAAGGGAAAACGCAACATGCAGGTATGTGTACTATCCCAGTTACTTTCACTTTAGTTGTAGTGAATGCCCAGACTAGGCCTACTAAGCAAAATATATATCTGGTCTGCTATTAATAATAATAATAAAATACTTTTGAAAGCAATATATTTTGTACATAGAAAATAAGTGAAAATAGTATATATGCCTATAGTCTAGGTTAGTTATAGTTTACTCTTTAATCGTCTTTGATTGAGCCTACTGTACACACCAGCACAAAACGCGCAAACAAAATTACGTGTAGTTTAATACACAATTTAATGTTACAAACAACTTCAGTATAAGTTAAAGCAATCTCATGGCTCAAAATAATTACCTGATTACAAAGTGTTTCAAGGTCCCTGGCGTTTCCAAACGAGAAGGGATTTTCCCCTGCTGATTACGTACAGAAGATCACTTTCTGTTTGAGACGTAATGCCTTTGCGCTTTGTTTACGCAACGTGCTGACGCAACCGCGTACAATCGCTCTCACTGGATTTCATCGCACTTTCACTTAAGTGTATAGGGTATATTTTTATATTTTTTTCACTACACAAGAAAAATGACCTGGCATTGGCGATCAGTTTATCAAAATAATATATACGTCCATCATATCTTTGTACATATATATTTTTGGTGAGACAGCTACACTTTTTTGAGGTCTTCATGTTACAGTATACAGTATACTAATTATATGCACTTACGATATGGTCAGGGTTAGGATTAGGATTTTGTTTAAGGTTACTTGCATGCTCGTATGAATTAATTGTCATTATAACGTGTAACAAGGACACCTTAAAATAGTATAGTAATAGTAATAGTAATATTAGCTACCATATTAAAAAAATAATGACAATTTTTTGTAACTAAAGTTTTTAGTTACATTTTTTTTTAATTATTATTATTATTATTGTTATTATTAGTATTAGTATTATTATTGTTGTTGTTAGAAAATAATATATTACTACAAATTCATCAAAATCCCGTGTTTTGGAAAAATTGCATCTTAATGGCACTGACGAAATCGTAAGACAATTACAAGAAAAAAATAAAATAAATAAACCTTTTATAAAACATTAAATTGTTAGGTGTGCAAATTTAATCAAACAAATAGAGCTTAAAGTGTCTTTTTCTTTAAAACAAGACTCTTAGCAATCACATAGAACATCTAACTGGGATCTTCAAGTTCAGTGTATTTGTTTTGTTTTGTTCGTGCCACTGTGGTTTTCTCTAGTTCGTTAATCAATTAAAACACTTTTAAGATGTAGCACCTATTTGCCTGTAGATGGCGAGATTAGCCAATGTTGCAGTTTATTTGCAGGATACTTTTTTATCAGCCTAACTATTTTATGGACTGCTTAAATCATTGTTGGGAAGCAAATACATAGCATTTTAAATAAATATGTTAAATAAACTTTTTTTCCCCTCAAAATGACAAAGTTTTCATGTTCATATTTTATGTTCTCCCACAAAGTCTGTATAGGTCATCCTACCGAATATATAGGCCAAACATATACAGTACAGACCAAAGGTTGGGAAACATTACTATTTTTAATGTTTTTGAAAGAAGTTTCTTTTGCTCATCAAGCCTGCATTTATTTGATCAAAAATACTGAAAAAACTGTAATATTGTGTAATATTATTACAACTTAAAATAATAGTTTTCTATTTGAATATACTTTAAAAAAAAAACAATTTATTCCTGTGATGCAAATCTGAATTTTCAGCATCCTTCCTCCAGCCTTCAGTGTCACGTAACATGTAACATCCAGTCTATCACATGATCATTTAGAAATCATTTCTAATATTCTGATTTATTATGAGTGTTGAAACAGTTCTGCTGTCTAATATATTTGATGAATAAAAGGTTAAAAAGAACTGCATTTATATATAAAAAAATCGAATTATATATATTTAATAATATATTTTCTTTACTATCACTTTTTATCAATTTAACACATCCTTGCTGAATTAAAGTATTGATTTTATTAAAAAAAAGAAAGAAAAAAAATTACTGACCCCAAATTACTGACCAGTAGTGTATATTACTATTACAAAATATTTATATTTTAAAAACATAGCTTCTTCTTCTTCTTCTTTTTTTTTTTTTTTACTTTTTATTCATCCTAAAAAGTATCCTAAAAAGTATCACATGTTCAAAAAAAATATTAAGCAGCAGAACTGTTTCCAACTTTGATAATGAATCATCATATTAGAATGATTTCTAAAGGATCATGTGATAATGATCCTAAAAATTCAGCTTTGCATCACAGAAATAAATCATAATTTAAAAGTATAATAAATTTAAAAACAATTATTTTAAATTGTAATAATATATCCCAATATTATTTTTTTTCTGTATCTTTGAACAAATAAATGCAGGCTTGATGAGCAGAAGAAACTTCTTTAAAAAACATTAAAAATAGTAATGTTTCCAAACTTTTGGTCTGTACCACCGGGTGTCTGTAGTACTTAAAAAAAAAATGTAAAAAAAATAAAAATACCACACAGAAAAATATTTGAAATATTTAAATATTTTATTTTTTGGTCAACATTGGTCAGGTGACAAATTCACATATGCCCATACATTTGTTAGAAACACATTTAGACAGCCAAATACAATCAACATGTAAACGACACATTCCTTCATTTAAATAATAACACATTCCCGGATAAACAGTGGTTTGCAAAATAGAGCACAATAAAAGTTAGCATATTGTAAACATTTTAGTGTAGGCTAGTTTAAATGAGTTATTCTCTAATAAATGTGTTTATAATTAGCATTAACTCAGAGCTTATAATAAACCGGAAAATTAACAATCATTCATCAAGTCGAAATGGTAAAATGGAAATTGCGAAATAAAAAACTATAAAATTAGCGTTTTAATAAATAATGGACAACATTGATTTACGGCATGCATTGTATTAAACGTGTATTCTTCTATGCCTTGTCATTTTCCAGAAGTGGTTCATGACGACCAGAAGGTCCTGGCGCGCGCTTTCCCACGCGCAGCAGCTGGAATTCTGTCGGAAACAAAAGTCACACAGTCAATCAAAAGATCTGAACTATGAGGATATGAACATTCTAAACTTTTTCGCTATTGTTCGCTGAGTTTTCACCTTCAGCGTGAGAAACTGATCGAGCTCCTCGAAGTCCTTCACCAGCGTCTCCAGTGCAGAGCTCATCACCGGGACCTAGATGACGTCTCAAAACGCTTAACGGCCAAATTTGAGAATAACGAAAGTAGATGTTGACTCAGCCCAACTAGTGACTTACGATATGTGGTTGAGCTTGTCGGTGGAGGTGTTCCAGTAGATCTTGGAAGGCATTGTGTTTCCAGTGGCAGTGACTTCTGTGCTTCTTGAAGAGCTCAAAGGTAGAGTTATAGGTTATGTTCAGTGCCTGAGATAGTTCTTGTTTCTGTCCACGTGAGAAAGAAATAAAAGGATCAAACGTCCATTGTCAAAAACAAACTGTGTAACACCAACAGTGCTAAATATTTCCGCAGATCAACTGCAGAGTGACACAACGACACGCCTGAACTAGCAAATCAAGTTATTTAAGGCTATTTAAAATCACCTGAAAGAAAACATTTACATTTGAGTGAAGCTCCAACTAAAAGATAGATCTGCAGGATGGGACATTTCTGTGTCCTGTATGTTTTATATTGTTGCCTACCTTTTTGGGAAGACTCTTGAACCGATCAGACATCGCTTCTTCCACATCACCCAAACAACCTTTATGCTCCTTTGAGAGAGAGAGAGAAATAAGTTTTTAGCCATTAGCCATTAGCCTAAATACTATAACATATTGCGGCCACGCTGTTGTCAATATTAAACCCTTAAGGTTTAATGAACAATATCATAAGGTAACACTTCACATTCGAGCCACTACCAATATATGAATCCTAATATCTAATACATTGTTACCATTTTAACATTCAAGTTGTTGTATGAAGTAACATGAATACAATGAATGAACAATGAACAACAGTATATTTCTAATTTAAAATTCTAACCTTAATTATTCATGTTACATTGTTTGCCAGTTCGTGATACCTTATTTTATATTGTTAATCCATCAACGTTCCTCTAATAAATCTATAGTAAATATGTATTAATAGATTAATGTTCCATATAGCACACTGTTGAAAAAGTGCCTAAACATTTTTTTTTTTAAATAACAGACATACAATAGATATATAGGTCTTACCAGTTCACGCAGAAGTATAATTGTTTGATGGACATCTTTGCTCGCCTCCTGAATAAAGGATTCTGCAAATAGGGACGCACACATGATAATCCACAAACAATACACAAGAGCTTTCATTCTGGCTTTGTATTGACAGCTGTAAAGTGCAGAGCTACTATTCAAACGATATGACTACTAGGCTATGGATACTGTCTTGTGGCAAAGGCTCTGTTTATATAGCCAAGTGTTCTCCAAAGAAAAAAAAGAGAGAGAAAGAAATCACCCTGAATTTGCATGGTCTTCAGCAGGTGACAGAGCGGGAACCCCAGCGATATTACAATTGGAAGTTGAAAATGAAAGAATCACGTGCTTCTGTTTGTCCTGGTCGGCTTTCTTTTTCTCACCTTGTTGAAAACGCAATGAGATGGATAGGATTGCGCTAGTGAGAACACAGTGAGAGAGAGTCAAGCTGGGACTTTCATCCACTATCACTCTGTAGACGCAATGACATCATAAGAAATGTGATGTCATTACTAGACAAATTCATGCAATTATTCATTTTTATAGCCTATTATCAATACGTTATTATCTGTAGCCTATCTTTTGCGCTGTCTTTCTGTTCGCGTTGTACAGTCTATACACAAAAGGAGTTTTAAAACACGCTTTAAAAACAGCTGTATGTGTTCTTGTTTAGGATGATTTCATCAAACCGTTTGTGAAAGGTGATGTCACACACAACTGGAGCGTGTGGTAATTCCTCATTGTTACAGGGCACGGTTTACTTCACACAGCGTTTCACGTTCAGTTTCCACTGCAGCATTCCTTTAGCATTTCCACATGAGCCGCGTGTTATGACAAATTACGCAAAATAAATTATGAAAAAATTCATTTATTGCGATGGTGCAAATTTCATTTCCTTTCTTCTGTTTTATTTATTTATTTTTTAATAAAAATAATCAAATCGTTTTTTTAACCAGAAACATTCTGCTTGTGCAAATTACGTTGTACCTCACGGACAAGTACATACATACATACATTAATTAATTAATGAATAAATAAATAGTAGCTACCTAGGCTTAATGCGAGAAGAAATAGTCTACATTAAAATAAATAAATAAATAAATAAAAATACAAGTGAAAAAGGAAAAAGTAAACTGTTTTTCAGTTCAAAGGAAATTTGTTAAATACCTGTATCTTTCGTTGTCCTGTCTATGGAAATTATTATGCTTTATTTAGAAAACAAAAAGTCCTACCATTTTTCTTTAATGGCCAAAACATTGTTTCTATTTTCAATAATATTCAGATAGTAGCCTGATAAATAATGTATGAAGAAATAACCCCAATATGTTTAGCTATTAAATGGTGTTAAATATGGCAACATCGAAACTAATAATGAATTAAAAAATGAAACATTTGTAATATTTAATGTAACGCCGAGTATCTTTACAAAAGCTAAAAGAGGATAATTCATTTTATGATACTTTAAATACCAATATTGTGATAAAACCAAAAGGTTCCATGGAATGTCTACTATTTTTATTCAACACAGGCCTAGATACGACACCCAATAACAATACACAATACACTCTGAAATCATAGCTACAGCTTGTTTTAATTACGCCCTGATTCTGAGTAGAACTCCGACAGCACTACTTCAGCATTAATGTATCTAAAACCATTACCTTGTATTACCGCAGCGTTATTGCAAAACTCAGTCGGTAGGGGGCGGCGTAAGATCACTATCTTGACGATTAAACAACAACGTTGAAAGCCTTCGTGGCTTTACATTTTATATTTACGTGGTTTATGCTCAAAAGCAAACAAGAAACGAGAATAGCATACAAGTTTATCTCGTGCACCGTTTGCTTGGTCTAGATTGTGCAATGGACTCATGGGCAAAAGGTACTTCAGGCTGAAAAATGTTGTGTTGCTAGATACAAAATCAGTCTGCATTCAATCTGTTGTTCTACATCGTATTCACAGATAAATGACTCGGACATGTTCATACATGTTCAAGAGTTCAGCAGAGTTGCACAGCACATACAGTATCTTTGTGATGTGCCTGAATGTCTCTGTCATAATGCACAGTCCAAAAACTCATACTTTACACTGACATACTCGCAACCACACTACCTGTCCTCTACTCCACTGTGTGTTTGGGGCAAGGACATGTGAATCCTCTGCAGGAAATGAGATCGTTTGAGAAGAGGAAACTTTATGTGGCTGGTTCACTGAACCGGAAAGGGGGTTGTCTTCCAGAGGATGAGGATGAGGAAGAGGGAGGACTGCAGGGAGAAAGAAAGACAGACATGGGAATATATGTAAGCCTCAACAGGTACAGTGTCAAATATCACTGAGCACTTTCCAATGTTTTCTAACTGTGTTTTCTTATTATATATATATATATATATATATATATATATATATATATATATATATATATATAAAATATGGTTATATGTAATTGTAATGATAGACATAGTGTATAATAATCGGGTTTGGTTACATAATAAGTAATACTTTTTGACAGAGAAAATTATTTTAGTTTTTATTTATTTTATCAGTTTTGAATAGGAAAATCACTGGTTTTTCCACGTGACACAAATGATAACATCATAGTTATTTCAGAGGGATAGAAAATTGACCAACTATTTGACAGAGCTTACTAAATCAAACCTGAAAAAAAAAAAATCTGTCAGAAGCGAGGCCCAGTCGGAAACGCAAATCTGCAAATCATTGCTCATTTAGGTTAGAAATGTTGGGCAAACAGCACCTTAAGTATTATGAACTAGCAAATCTATAAAAGGAAATCCATTTTGAAAAGTGCCTCGCAAGCAGAGCATTATCTTGAAATAAATAAATAAATAAAAAATCAGAGGAAACTATAGCAAGCTGTTGATGTAGCATTCGACACACTCTATGTTTACAACCTAAATGCACCATGTGACGGTAAACTGTCCATTATGTGCTCACTAAACAATGACAAGTAACTAGAAACTTATTTTATGATCTAACCGCAGCTGATTCATCTCTTTATGCTACAAAAAAATTTAATATTAACCTTTCATTCCAGGATGGCATTCCAAGAGCACGCCCAAATGGAACATCACTGAAAGGACAGAGTCCAAAGGCACTAGTAAATCTTCTCTTGCCCCACCCAGAAAACAAGCTTGCTTTTTTTCTGGGGTGGGGCATGTTGTCACAAATCTGAGGGTGATTGCTAACCTCTTGGTTCCTGTTTAACCCTCAGTGCTCAGTACGAGATGTCTTAGTGGTAGTTAAGTTTTGGGCAGCCTAAAAGCGATCAGGGGTTGTGCAAACTGGAAGGGAGGGAAGAAACCACCAGAGCCCAAATGGGTGTGAATCAACCACTGGGTGTTATTCATAGAAACTGCATGGAGAGCACTTGCAATAGTTGATGTTTTTCATTCAGTGGCACATGAAAATAAAGGGAATGTCTCTGAGATTTAGGCTAGACTGAAAATGCCTTTTTACTGCTCACTAGGACCAGAAATATATGTCAAGAAAAGTGTAATCGCATCACGTGAATGAACAGCGATGAAAGCAGAACCTTCTTTTTACAGGTGAGAAAACAATTTGTCAGTTCCTGTCAGTTGTAGTCTCAGTCATGTGTTCCTGTTTGCTGGTTTTGTTAATTGATTTCACCCACCAACTTTCCGGTGACCTGATTTGCTGATGAGGCACAACACAGCGTGAACCAGTGGTAACAAATGTGCAGAAAGTGAGAAAGATGCACCTATTTGATAAGGATGTTATGCATTATTGCTTTTGTGGAATAGCAATACCATCATCTCTTTTTCTCTCTCTCTTCCTGTTGCTAACTGTCTCACTCTTCTGAAGCTGCGATGTGTGTGCTGGAACAGGAAATGAATGCAGACAGAGGAGGCAGGCAAGCTGAAACTGGCACAAAGCTCTAGCGTGTATGTACACCCGCCCACATACACACACACGGACACACACTGGCCCTGAACAACAACTGTCAGAGCTGGAACTTTGAGCTATAGGTGGAACGACTGAAGCCTGTCTAAGACATTAGGCAGACCGAGGAAGGAAAAGAGTTTTAAAGAAAAGAGAAGACCGACAGGAGACGGTTCTTACAAATGTAACTTGAAGAAGAAGAAAAGAGAGAAACAAAGATATGGAGAAGAAGGTGCGCCGATCCCGCCTCAGCAGGTAAACTTCTTCTGACTTCTGAGGACTGATTTGGTTACTTGTTGTTGTACATAAACCTCATTCTATCTTGAGGTGTTGTGCATTTTATTTTTAGCCTTATGACTTTTCCTTAAAGTTTGAGATACCTCTAACAGCTACCTTCCTTTTTCCTGTCATGTTGCATGACGAATGGCTATCCGTGCACATAAATAGCAGCATGTTGCAGTTTACAAAGAAAATGCGAAGTGAGCCATCTAACGCTGTGATGTGAGACCAGTAAATCAGTGCATGTAAGCAGCACTTGATTTTTTTGTCGCCTTATGTGCTGAATCTGTGATAAGGATAGGAGTTTTGTTACGCGCCGATGTCAGTAAGTGATCATCACTATCACCGTAAACTGAAGATTTAAGATATTGGGATGGCAGCTTTATATGCTCAATGGAACCATTTTGTATACATGCTTAGTCTATTCTAGGTGTGTGCAAACAATGTATTCCCTTTGAGAGTATATATTTTAGACATTTATTTCTGTTGTGTAAACTGCACAGTGAGTAAGAGTGCTCTTTCTGCATTCCTGAGGTGACTTGGGCTGGTGGGTGTGGGTGTGGAGGAACACTGGAACACCGCAGATCTGGTACTGCTATCCGACACTGCACATTCAGAAGAGAATCTCAATTCTCCCTCAGGTCTTCGCTGTGTGCTCATCTCAGAATAACCCTTCTGACTTTCTGAGGCCGTTGCTTTGTGTGGGTTAAAATCTGAAAATCACAGCAGGTTTTGGTTGGACATTTTAACTGCACACATCTGAGACTGGCCAACTGGTTAACTTCCTTCATGGGACACAAAAGTTGATGTGAGGCAGAGTCCAGGCTTTTCTTTTCCTTGCAACAAAAGCAGATAGATTAGTTGCCCCAAAAAGCATTGTAAAAGTATAGTCCATATGAATGATTAACTTCATTCCACATCTTCTGGAATTTTACTAGCTATACATGAATGTAACTCAATTCAAAAATTATTGTTCAAGGTTATCTCCTCCGCTTTCATCTTGTTGATTTCCATCATGTTTTATGCAGATAATGAAGTTGGATATCACTTACATCAAACCTGGTGTTAGATTTGGTCATTTTCAACAAAAAACAAGTCAAGGCTGGAATACACTACACAACTTTTAAAATCTGAATGGATTTTAAAACATTAGGCATCGCCGACTTTGAAAATAGTCAGAGAGGAAAACTGGCCATCATACATTAAACGGCTGAGAATCATTCACTGCCAGACTTTAAAGTCCTTCCGATCACAACAAACTCGCACAGAAATGTGCGCAATATTGCTAGGCGACACGTGAGTAATGAAAACAACATGTTCTGAAATTGTCTGAAAATATCGAACTTGTTTAAAATCCTTAGGCTGAATGGAATCAGACAACTAGTGTCAACTTATCCCATATCGGGTGAAAATGGTGCGCTACACCAATATACCCAAACTCACTAGTTCAAACGTATGCACCCTGCAGAAGCTTGTCTTGTGGTGCCATGCAGAGAGTCACAAAACTGACATTTTCCTGGACTATTCCCAGCTGCCCTTACAAATAAAGGTGCTTCATGATGCCACAGAAGAACCTCTGTGTCTAAATTGTTCCATCAAGAACCTTTAACATCTGAGCTGAGGTAACAAGGAAAAGGAAGAGAGAACGGCCATTAACATAGAATTTCTTCTCTGTATCTTCTTTGTATCTCTTTGTTCTGTATACCTGACAGGCTATGAAAGACATACAAAACTATTTAAAACACACGGGATGCTGAAGACCTTGGGCTGACTATATATGACAGGAGATAATATGAAGTGTTTAGGAGAGCCCTACATCTAATTCTAAATATGACCGGGTGCTGGAGTGAGTGAACACATCACATGAAGACCCATTTCCCCCCGCCGTGAACATCCTGTAAGAGAACCAGACAGCACAGCAAGGTCAAAGCAAGCCAGGCTAGAGAAAAACAAGGAGTTTCCGTGTTTAAACAGTGTCTGAATGGGAACGGCCTCCTCCAATTGTTCTACGCTAACAGACATTTTCAACTGGAAGGACACCCCCTCCCCCCCGAATACAGTTTGAGCAGATTCCAAGGAGGTTTCTTTTTAGACTCCTCCAACATGATGAATCACGCATTGATGTTCCTCTCATTTTTGCTCCGCTGCTGTTCAACTCCTGGCTTAAAAGTGGTCAAACAGGTTCTGGCCCACCGTTTTAAAGCGGAATTGTTTGTGAAGTACATTAAGTAGCCAGTCAGAGATCTTTGCATTAACTGCAAATCAGTATGGAGAAGATGTATTCTCGGAATCAAATGTATAACGGTGATTTTAGCCACTTGCTTCTTAGATTACGCAATGTCCTTCCCTTTTGTAGACCACAAGTACTCCTTTCGATCCATTGCCACCTGGTCTGGCCTTCTGTTTACTTATCTATTTACTTTATTTATTATTTAAGGACTGCTGTGTTTGTCTACAAACTTTCTTGGTTATGTGTGCAAGGGTGGCGTTTCTCCATCTTGTCTGACTCTCAGGAGACTTGTCTTGACTTGTTCAAAAGCAGCTGATGTTGTTTTGGCAAGAGGCTGATAAAGTCTACTACAGACTACAAAGATTTTTCTCCTCTCATATGGCTAAGAGACAAACTTGATTTTGCCTTATTTTTTGTTGTTGTAAGGCAATCGATTTCCAGTTTTCATCTCGTCTTCACATCGATGACAAATAATTTTGAAAAATATAATTGTTTCAAGTTACATTATTTTAGTAGTGGCTGGAAGGATGCAAACTGCTCACATAAAGAGTGCTTTACATATCTAACAAATGAACTTAGGAGAGTTTTGTGGACATTGTGTAGTATTTTGTCTGGTTTTCTAGTCTAGGATTTCTAGTAAAATCCTTAATATAATTTTACTTATTTTAAGCTAAATGCACTTTATGTAGTTTATTAGTCCAGCTCAAAATATATTTGACTGTTGTATGTTAATCATGTTAAAATGTTGTTTAATATAACTAGTTGCATTTGCATTTAGCAGTAAGTTTTATCTGTTATTAAATAAACTTAATTGCGTCAAATGCGCCCTCAATAAAGTCCTCGGTTCACTTCACTCGCGCGCATTGTAGCCTAGTGGTGATATCCGGTTGGCGAACGAATCGTTCGATTTAACCGGTTCTTCTTAGTGAACCGGTCGAACCAGTTCACCAGATCGAACTGAATCGTTTTGAAATGGTTCGTGTCTCCATTAAGCACTAATCCACAAATTACTTAAATTCTTACTTAGCAGGAGCGGTTCTCGCTCTCGAGTCAACAACCGGTTCGGTTTTCGGATTATTGATACTCTCAACTGATTGCGTACTTTGACACAGCACGTCTGGACCGATGAGACCGAACGAGTTTTTTTGGAGAACTGATAGGCTTGGTTAGATGTGAGTGCGGGTCACCGAGGACTTGAATGAAGGCCAATCTGGCGAAATGTAAGTTTATTTAATGACAAATAAATCGCAATGGATTATGGTTTCTGCACTGATGACAACTAATTTATTCACTTTTTATCTTTAAAACCTAAATGGTCGTAGGGTGCTTAGTTGCAAAACTTAATTGTAAATGTTTCAGATCATGATTATGATGTTTTAACTGACTTAAGTTATGATTACTTTACATATTTGAATGTGTATTTTCTTCTAATGTATTACATTATTTGAATAATATTACACTAATTATTTACAAACAATTTATATAAGTCTATTTTAACCCAGTAGTGTATGAAATGCTGCTCATCTGCTGAAAGAGCCACGGAGCTATATGCATCTACAGTGCGTTGAATCAGTGCTGTGACTAGACATAAAAGAAAAGCATTTAAGATCCTTGGAGAATTGTTTGATTGAAGAAACAAGCTTGCTTTGATTTGACACCGCTTCAAACAACCACAACACACTGGAGCACGGCACATTGGGGTTGAGGCATTTGACATCTTGGCATGACTCGAAGCTCCTGACCAAGTTCTGCAGTTTCACATTCATTTATACAACCAAGTATAAACTTATATGACCATAGATATAACCAGAACACACATTTAAAATCAGTAGAAAGCACATTTTTGTTGCTGACAGTGCAGCATGTCTTCCCTTCTCTCTCTCTCTTTGTATTAGACATGCAAGAAGAAGGAAGTCTTTTAAAAACAGCCACCGCGAAAACCAGACTTTTAAAAAGATCAAGTGAAATAGTGGTCATCAGATAATAAAAACAAAGTGGCAGCAATGTAATATTTCCAGTAGAACTGACACAATGCGTCACGTCTCCAGTGCTCTGGCAATCAGATCAATCAGTGTTCTTTAAAATGTCAGTGACATAATATTTGTATTTATTTTTTGGCATAAATTGCTGGCAGCTGATTCTAAATAGCACTTTGATTACAGACACTATGCTGTTATCTGTCTTTGGTATTACAGTCAACTTCCTTTCCTTCACAGGCAGTAGTCAAACCACATACAAAAGATTACCAAGTGATAGAGGTCGCTGAGCAAACATTAAACCGCTGTTGCGTCAAGAGTGAATCTCTTTAAGTACTTTGAGTAAACAGAGAAACTGGCAATTAATATAATCCTCTAAACACATACTTTGTATAGATGTAATATTACTAACTCATGTAATACTAATAATTTAAAAGCTGTATAAAATGATTGTAACTATAATGTGATTTGAATTACTATTACATTCCAAAAAAGGTGCTGTGATCTTTCTTGAGAGTCTGTGGAGGTCATGCTTGATTGGTTACTTCAGGTCACTGATCAGAACTGGGGCATTTAACCTCAGTTATTGGTCCATATCAGCACACCATAGACCATACCACAGTTGCCTGCCTTGTTTCTCTTGGGTTAAACATCAGCTGTTGACAAAAGGTGTAGGCTAGAGATCTCCACTGTTAGCTTAAAATGACTCCGAGTTCTTGGAATGTGGCACCGATGCAATAAAATACTGTGCTTGATTAGAATTAACAGTGACTTCACCATGGCAATACAATTGACTTATTTATTTCATATGGGGAAAAACAAAACAAAACAAAAAGCACTACTGTTTCTTTGTGTTTGTGAATTTTACTAGCAGTTTCTGGTGTACTTTGTTTCTACTCTTTATGACAGTTCACACAACTTTAGACATACCATTGTGTAAGGAGCAGCGTGATCTCATTTCGATAGAATCAGGCTCGTCGGGCAAAGTCTGAACAGCTGGACCTGTAGAAAGGTCAGCCAAAGTGCTGTTGTCTTTGCATTTATGCAGCAGGTGCTCTTTGCTCGTGACTCAAATGTGAGGCAGCAAATAAACAGTAATCCGTGTCTTCTGCTCAAATTGCTTTTTGTAATCCTCTCATTTGTTTTCTACCCACAGGAAGGCCTTTCCTGAGCTATGATTCCAGCTTGATTCCCTCAAGAGGTGAATAGGGTAACATGACGTCCTTAAACAGTCTGGGCCTGGTGCTGGTGGAGTTTGAATATGAATACGAGGGCCGGGATGGTCACATGGTGTCCATTAAACCCAACGAGCGCTACATCCTCCTGGCCAAAACAAACGATCACTGGTGGCAAGTTTGCAAAGATGAACGAGCCAAGCCATTTTATATCCCTGCTAAATATGTCAAGGAGCTTCCAGCCAACATCCCTTCACCTCTAGACTTCAGAGAGCCTCCAGGCCCCGATGTGAAGCCTGTGGTGACCGACCTCATAGAGGCCCGCAAACCTGATGAGTTAACAATTAAACTTCGCTCCAAAGGGAATTACAACAAGACAGAAAACCGCATGTCTACATTTGGAGTTCCTTTGGATTTACACGAGCCCCCTTCTTACAAACATGGCGGTCCTTCGGACTCCCTCATTTCCCTGAACACGGCCTCTGCCTCAGACTCATCGCATCAGAAGAAGAGGATGAGTCAAGCAGCCAATCTGCTGTTCGGCTCTCACGCTGAAACGGTGCCTGATAAGTTTCGAGTGCCCAGCTTCAGCCCAGCTGACCCACTCCATAAACCTATCCCTGTGAAACCTGTGGAGCTCCCCATCATCAAGAACCTAAACGAGACCAAACCCCACAGGAAGTCCCCCGAGCCGGAAACCCCAATAACGCCAGAGAGTGAAAGCTCTAGCTCAGACCCACTGCCATCACCAGACTCGGAGAATATTTATGAATCCATATCGGATCTGAATCTGGACCTGTCGACACTGACGGACCAAGCACCTGCTGGACTGCCAAACCCTCAGACCAACACATCATGTTCTGCTCCACCCATAAAGGTACAGTTTGAGCTATCTGACAATGTCTTTTAAATTCTTATTCCTTTCCAAAATTTGAAGGCAGAAAATAGACCCGGCTGTTCCAAGCTTTAGAACGGCAGTGAATGGGGGTCATGATTTTGAAGTCAAACAAAAGGTGCATAAATCCATCATAAAAAGTGCTCCACATGGAGGTTAACAAAGGCCTTCTGAAGCGTATCGATGCATTTTTGTTAGAAACGTTATAAACTGGAATCTCTAGCTTCCATAACAGTTGAATGTCGCATTCCAGCAGATGACGGAGACGAATGTTATGGCGAACACGGAAGCGCAGTGGACAGAGCAAAATAAAACACAGGTCACAGATTACATTTAAATTAGAACTACAAAACGAGGATTTGTAAAGGTTGGAGTATTTCTATATACTGTAAGCCAAGAGGAGACTGGTTTTCCTTTGCTGTGAATAAAACTTGGTTCTCATGAAACTAGCATATTCTCACCAGAGCTGCGTCCTACATCATCCGCTGTCACCACTTTGTTGTGTACTACATGAGTACTACAGTTAGCAGAAAGTAGAATTTATGGTTTATAAAGTTTTAAATATGGATAATGTTCTTTCACATACAGTACTGCATCGATTCACTTCAGGAGACCTCTATTAACAGCCCAGAGCTGTGTGGAGTGCTTTTTATGATGGATGGATGCTCTTTGTAGGACTTCAAAATCTCGACCACTATTCACTGCCATTATAAAAGCTTGGAAGAGCCAAGACAATTGTTTTTATTATTATTAATAACTCTGATTGTATTCGTCTGGAGGAAGAAATCATACACACCTAGTATGTCTTGAGATTGAGTAAATCATGGGGTAATTTAAATGTTTGGGTGAACGATCCCTTTAACTAGAAATGCCAAACTTTGAGTTACCACAGTTAAAGAGTCGTGAAGTTTTGTAGATCATGCATGCCTTACAGATTACAGTCTAACAGGATCTGCTGATCAAAACAGGAATGCTTGTTTTCAAATCCTCTTTGAAGCATTGGTTTCTCTTTCAAAATGACACTGTTAACTGTTCCTTAAACCATACTATTTCTGTAGAGTAGCTGTGATGAATCATTTTAACCCAGCTACATCATTGCCTTTCACATACACTGTGATGCTAAATATGTCTTCTGTCTTGGAGATAGAAAAGTATGAAAGTTAGCTAGAATGGAATATCATCATACAGACATTTGCAGTCTGCTTATATGCAAAAGAAGTTCTGTATTGGGTTTAAACTCTTATTTTAAACTTTGTGTATTTTTGACACATATTATCTCCGCTTAGCAGCATTGGCAAGCAACGGCATAAATCCTATTGAGGGAAAGCAGTAGAACAGGAAGTGTGTATCAAAGGAAATGTTTGGGCATTTTATGAAAGTGGGCCACTAGGAGGCGATGTTGGCATGATAAATCAAAGCAAAGCAGTATGTTTTTCGTATAGAATTGAGATTAACTGTAAACGAATTGGCACCCATTATCTTCTACTTTCACTAACAGAATTTACAGACAGCCGTTATCTTGATGTGATCAGGTCACCATCAATGTGGCATTTTGTTCATGTAAGAAGTAGTTACTCAGCTGTTTTGGGAGTCACATGAAATAAAGCACAGAAAACAATGGGAAATGAAGGAGAGCCGCTTAACAATGACACCCTCCTTCGTGACATCAGAACAGGATATTACAGCTTTTCCTACAGCAACGGAAGGATGTAGTGTGGTAAAGTGTGTGTGTTTAAGCCTATGAAAGACATCTAGAACTCTCATCCTATAAAAACCATGTGTACATATATCAGCACGATGGCCACTACCCTGCAAACTGACAAACTGTATCTAAAGAAAACATCAAAATCCACTTTCCAGTTTGATTTGCGTTGACTATGTTTGTAATGCACTTGCTTGTGGCCTACAGGTTATCAGGGCGCCCATCCCTTTTTCTTGTGTGTGTGTGTGTGTGTGTGTGTGTGTGTGTGAACAAATTTTTGAAAAATGTGGACACACTGTG
Organism: Carassius gibelio; assembly: GCF_023724105.1. Taxonomy (NCBI): domain Eukaryota; kingdom Metazoa; phylum Chordata; class Actinopteri; order Cypriniformes; family Cyprinidae; genus Carassius; species Carassius gibelio. The sequence goes on along the minus strand of NC_068398.1, from coordinate 28,232,154 downwards.
CCACAGAGTTCAGTTGAGAAAAGCTACAGGGCATGCCACAACAGGGTTAGGTTTCTTTTGTGTCAACTGTCTCTTAAAGAATACAAAAAAGAAATGCATCTCACTTCCAGCAGACAATGCTTTCAATTTCAAACCTGAAATATGAGACTACATTTTATAATTGTGTTATTTGTTCATAATACATTTATGGTGGAAGAGAGATAGATAGAGAGAGAGAGAAACCTATTATTTGGCTTTTTGCATGTAAACTTGAAAGGGGAACATGTTAATCTCTCGGGACACTGTTGGGATCTGAGTCAGGCTTGGTGTTGCAGCTGCACGGCTACCATTGTTGGCACAGATGTTTTAGCTTCTCCGTTTCAAAAACACTACATGATCCTGAAGCTTGAAATTCATCAGAACGCGAAGGGAGAAGGACATGAATACTGAGTATGAAAGAGAGAGAGAGAGAGAGAGAGAGAGAGAGAGAGAGAGGGGTTTTTATTGTCATTTTCAAAGTGTCCCATTCTTTACTGCATTGGTAAATTAAATTGTTTGTCATAAATCCACTGAAACATTGAAACTTTGTGGGTAGATGGAGAGCGAGAGTGAAAGAGAGATGTTCGGCCTACATTTTTTTTGTTTTTTTTTTACAGAAATAGCTTCCATTAGAGAAAGTGATTAAATATGAAACGTTAGTTTTCATTTCAGTTTCTTAAGAGAATAAATTTATTAAAAAAATTCCAGGGAATCTAGTGATTCATTTTCATGTTCCCAGTTTCTCTCTACTACTCGGATGCTTTGAAATGAGGCAAAGTGGACAAAACAACTCTCAACGTTTCACTGAAACCTGATGTTTTCCATCATCATATTATTTTGTCTTTTGTTTTATCACAAGAAATGGATGAACGAACGCAGTGAGTGTCAGTACGCTTATAATTGCTCCTAACTCTGTAACCCTTTGCAGATCTAATGAGAATCAGTGCAGTCCCAGTCTTGTTTGGGAACAGCTAGGAATGTGTTTGGAAGTGAAGGAGAGCGGCGCAGTGGGAGTGGAGCTCTCTGTGCACCTGTGTCAGGTTTCAGAGCCATTGTTAGTCCGTCTAACAATCAGCTGCAGACAAATGTCTCTCACAAAACCAGCACTGTATTAAACTTCAGACATATCTGAAGGGCCTTAGATGACTTCATGCTGCAACATAGTTTACAGAGGATAATTCACGAGAATGTCCATGAGCTCTATTCTGATATTAAGGGAGCAGCAAACAATTTTCTATCACTAATAGCTGACTTTTACCAAGTCACTTTTATATGCCTATAAGCTATTGTAATTACCTATATTTGTCTAACCTAGTGGTAACAACCAAGAGAACATATGACAGCTGGTCCAGTCCTGCTAAACTGAACTGAGCTGAATGATGACATCACTGGATTCAATGATGAACTGCCTTTAATTGGCATTTTGCATTACTGACACAGTTTTCCTAATTAATGTTGTTCAGTTGCCTTGACGAAATATTTATTATTTAAAGCTCTATATAAATAAAGGTGACTTGACTTGACTAAAATGCCTCTCAACCACTGGCACGTTTACAAAACAAAGGAGGAGTTCTTCCCGAAGGCCTCCAAATCTAATTTCAGTGCTTTAAACCCAAACAAGTTCAGAACAACTCCCACCCAACCCACATATAGGCACTGTGTGTAACTGCGTTACAGAAGGCCTAATGTTAAGAGTTAAAGGCAGGAATACACTTACAAAGGATACACCACTTTTGTGCGTTTGGGAAAGAAAGAGTTAAAATAAAGCAAGCAAGGTGGGTTGCCGCTCCCTAGTTCACCTCCGGTCACAGGCGCCGCTTCAGATTAGCGGACTCGACTCTCTCTTCTGTGGAGGAACAGGTAAGATTCATCTGAGACCTCCAGCCGAAATCAAATACAGGTAAATATATATTTCCACTCCGCTCTTGACGCGATAAAGGCAGAACTCAAATGAGTCCTGCGGTTTTTAGAAGGCTTTAATGATTAGGTTCTCTAGACTCACCACAAATTAGAGCGTGAACAGTCCGTTTATGTGAAATTATGAATCAATTCAGTTGATATATATATAATTTGTCTCTTAAGCAGCTCTACAGTTGCTTTAATACCTACACCTTTGGTTACCTGCATCTGTGAAGTAAGTTTTAACACTGCTTAAAAAAAAAAACGAGGTTGAACTATAGGCTTAAACAATTCATAAAGTAGACTTCATGTCCACACCTTGTTTTACCAATAAGTCAAGGTTCATTACTGCTGTTAAATGATTGCGTTGCAGTGTATTTACTGTATGTTTATTATTTACTGTATGTTTTTTATTTTTATTTTATGTTTATTATTAGACAGGATAATCAGTTTTCACATTCATTATAAATACTAAAACAATGTTAAAACACGGTTAAATAAATAAATAAAGTATAATTTAAACCTGGAAATATATAGCTATATAAAGAAATCTTAAGTGGTCATTGGAAAAGATGGAGAGCTTTTATAGACAGCAGAATTATGCTTTACCTTTGAGGTAAATCTGTCATTTAACTGATTAATTTGTGCAGCATTGACCTTTCGATGGAGTGGAGCTGTTTAAGGCCACTTGCTTTCTGAATCGCTTAGACCTACAGGTATAAGCTGTGTGAATAAGGGGTTTCATTGATTAATTAAATTGCATGCAGACTGTTAAATTTTTTTTTTGCGTATTATGGCTTTCTAGTTATTTCTTTGCATTTCAAATTGATAAATTCTGCAGCCTCTTTTGGATATGGGTATTTTGCAGTTATAGCATGAGCAAGTCAAAACCTCTGAGAAGCATACAGATGTGCTGAAATTTAGCATGGTATCCTCAGAACTTTAGATAACATTTTGCCCTGTGATCAACCTTTGAATGAATCTGTGGGATATATTTTGTGACTAATATTTGTCATCTGGATGAATACAGATTCTTTTACTTCTAATCAGACACGTGTATATATACTTCTAATCAGACTTAAGTGAACAGCAATGAGGAAATCATTTAAATCGTGGAAAGTACTTTGTGAACACTGGGACACAAGTGTTCCTGGTTTCTGTTATTGTTTGTGTTGCAAAAAGAAGAACTGTCTGTAAACTCCGTGATCAAGAATGGAATGAGGTCAAAACGCTCTGAAGTGTTACGCCATAAGACTTTTTTGAGACTATGGGCAACATAAATGATTGTGCACTGATTTTTGCTAGATTACTGTAGTTCGTGGGTTTAAATGAAAAATATTTGATTTTGAAGGGATTTTGATCTTAATTAAAGTGTTAAAAATTATTATTTTTTCTCTAAAACATGAACTCTTAAAAGAGGTTAATTTGTTGGGCTGTTGTCCTCCTTGAACCCTGCTACTCTTTTTTTTTTTTTTTGGTCTGTGTGTCAGTGTGTTGAGTTGAAACGATGCATGAAACTCAGCTGAAGTTTCCTTGACACCAGTGCAGGTGCAGAGTTCTGCTTTTTCAATGAAATTACCAGAGTACATTTACATCGCTTGCCTGTGCAACACAACCAGCCATAACATCTTAGATATGGCTCGGACCCCCCATTTAGTGCAAGTCTAAAGGATGTTTTGGGACATTCTGTCATTAATTAGCCAACATTTTTTGCCATAGATAGCACACCTCTCCCCAACAAGCCAAACTATTTGAGGTTTGAGCTGAGCTACATAATGCCAGACTTGAATAACTTGATTTAGGGGTTTCGAAGCATCCCTAAAATGTGTTTGTGAGCTGAGCTTGTCATTGTTTTTAAACCTGCCAATTCTAATCGCAATCCTGGCAAGAAAGGTCTGATCCATTACCACATTTCTGTGAAATATAGTTTAGCACAGGGTCACCTTTTAAGTAGAATCAGTTAAGTAAAGCGCTTTTGAGGTTTTATTTGAATGACAAAGCTTTGGCCTTTAATCTAGACTTACCTCTTGATTTGGTTGCACTAGAATCCCATCTCAGATATTTGCAAGTGGCTTGTTTTGCAGGAAAGAGGAAGTTAGGGGAGAGACGAAATTTGTGATTTCAGTTTCCAAGCACTGCTTCCCTTATTGGGATGATGGGACTTTGGGACATACTGTGAAGGTTATTACTTTAAGCGTGGCTTTGATTTGACTTCACATTCTTGTGTTTTTTGTAGCCTTTTTGACAGATCACAGGATGTTTACCAAGCCAATGATTATGTTTGTTTAGTGTAATTTGCATTACTCCACCTCAAGAGGAAATGATAGTTTAACATGAGTCTCTTCACCCACAGCGGTTACTTTGTGTTCCCGGTTGAGGTTTCTGTGTTTGTATGTGCGCACATGCATGCCTGCTGGACCCTCAGGAGATCCCCTTTAACTTTCCTGTCAAATAGTCTTATGTGCCCCTCCTCTAAAGCCTGATGTTGGTTTGTAAATTCCCAATTTCTGTGAATCGCTGCTCACTGTACATCAGCTGTTAGCCAGGACTGCACTGTTGTAGTTCAGCAGAAAAACGTTTCCAGGTCTTCTGCTGTTTTGAAACGCTCGCTCCTTTCAGGTGGACACAGGAACACAGTTGTTGAGGTCTTGTTTTTTTTTTTTTTTTTTTTTTTTTTTTTTATGATAGTAGCTTTTTCTTGCTGACTGCTGGGATGGAAGTAAAAGAGGTGATCCTTAAGGCTTGCCGTACACTTATGCCAAGGCTGCAGACCTTTCTGAGGTTTCGTAAGGTAAGCGGTAAACAAGGTAGCATTGTGAGACTGGGACTGGGGTTTGTGGGAATGCTGTGACAGATACGCAGCTAGGATATCGTGCTTGTCAGACTACCCTGCTATTGTTAGCTTAAAAGAAACTCTTGTTCACCCAACAGTTTTTTACTCCAAGTTTGTTATTGCTAGTTCAGAAAGTGACACCGGGTCAGACGGGTTTACCTTTTGTGTTTTGACTGAATCCATCAATATATTGTAATTGCTAATGGGTCATTTCAAGTTTATAGACCCTGTATTAGAACGTTTTTGTTTACATAATATGTGTTTGTGTTTATTGTGTATATTTATTATTATGTACTTTGTCACCCTGCATGATTTTAGTGAACAAAAAGCTCAAGTGTGATTTAAAAATGCTGTTCATTTACAGCACTTGAAATAAACATATTATCAGAATTTATTTTACAGAGAGACAATGTTTTTAAGCTTAAAATAAACTTGTAAAATCAAATTGTTCTGTTTGCTGCATTGTAAACACACGGAGTATATTTAATCTTATATTATTTTGATGTACTTGGGTTATTTTTTAGCTGATGCATGTATCAGATTATTGTGATTCTCCATCAGGCAGTGGTCCACGCTCCAGTGTTTTGCGTGTATCCAGCTCCTCTCAGATGTTCATGGTGCAGTGGAAACCTCTGCTGTTGTTATGTTTTGATCTTGGCTTCCCTTCCCCAGAGAGTGTGCGGTGGAAAACACATTATCTAGCAGCTTCCTCATTTTGGAAGAACATGGTATCTAGTGAAACTTTCACTTGGACTAAACAAACACGGGTTTTCATTAGGATGGCCTGTTGTTGATGTTTCTCAGACAAATGAGCTTTCCACAGGTGAGCAGGGCTCCAGTCTAGCTTTTAGCCATGAAGCCATGATAGTTATAACACCTAATGACGGCTGAAGCACTAATAATGTCTTTTTTTAACTAGAGGAGTTAGCTAGCAGAATGTACAGGCTGCTCTTTTTCACACAAATGGTGACTTGGCCACATTAACAGTTCACACTCTTAAGTTGCCTGTATTCTTATATAACTAATTAAATATATTTAAAAAAATTAACCGGCATGAGGTAATTTATTGGTTTTTAATGTTTTGGGCAAACTTTCCAATTAAGTGCAGAGGTCTTTTCTAGTTTCTTATAAATTCCACTGAAGAACTCTATTAACGGGAAAAAGAGTCTGAGATGAAAGCTGGCAAGATAATTGATTCCACATAAACGTCCTTGTGTTTTCCTGAATCGAGGGAGCGGTTCCAGCAGGATTGTCTTCCCATAGCTCTTTGATTTCATCAGGTTTCTATAAAGCTTTGTTCAGGTGAATAATGGACGTTATTGCATGGGACATAGACAGATGCACTCCTCACTTTGACATGATGTCATGTCAGTGCCATGCTCCGTGTGATGTGGTCCGTTCAACATCATCTGTCCATTAAAGCTTACTTTTTCAATTATTACACACACATCAGAAATCCAGAAGTCCAGTGAAATATGAAGTGCAATTCTTTCATGCTTTCAGTCTTTGCTACGAAAGCACATTCGGTTGAACTAGTCAAACTATGTCAGCACATGATTATTTTAGATCTCTGGACCTTACAAAGTAGCTCACAGGACCTTTTTCTGACAGAAATGAGTAGATATATATATTTTTACATTTCTGTTCTAATCCAGTCAAACAAGTGAAATTTCATTTAATTTGATTATAATATACAGTACTTAAATGGACTTTGTTATAATATGTTTTGACCTTGATGCTTTGATGCTCATCAGATGATGATTTCTCAGAGTCCTGTAGAAGCTGCTATCATACCCAACACATCGTCTTTCTTGTCTCTCTTCAGACAGAGAATGACCCAGCCACAGCTGTGTATGCCAACGTTACTGACCTGAAGAAGAGCGTTCCTCGCCCCTCAAACTCTTCTTCAACTTGCTCGTCGCCCGGCATCACCCTCACTCCTGCTCCGGACTCCGCCTCCCCTCCCAACTCGGCCGGATGGCAGGTCCACACTGACAACAGCAGCGGTAAGGAGTACTACTACCACCCTGGCACAGGACAGAGCAGTTGGTCCGATCCCCGTAGCCCCCCAGCAGGAGCAGGTATGGAGTCTGTGACCTCCCCCATACCTGCGTCCACCCTGTCCTCAGCACACTCACTGGGCTCTGACTGGGAGCAGCTTTTGGACGAGACCACTGGGAGACATTATTATTATAATCATGCTTTGAAGCAGTCCTCTTGGACTGCCCCAGAGCCATCGCCACCTCCACCTCCCTCCTCTCCAGATAAGACACAAAGTCAGGGCAAGGAGCCAAACGGACCGGTAAGATTCTGCCTCTCTATCTGCTCTACCATTAAAAAAAATTATGATTAATAAGACTATTTTAATAATTTTATTCTGCAAGGATGCAAAAAATGGATCTAAACTGGCAGATTTCTGTCCCTGTTCTTTGTGGACTTTTTGTTTCCACAGCCACCTCTTCCAGAGGAGGACTACCCAGCGAATCAGCGTGAGGATTCCCATATTTCTCTTCAGCTCCCTAAGGATTTTCAATTGCCCCAAATCAAGCGCGCCATCATCCCTAGGGCTGCTGTGGACATGCATAAAGACGTTCCTGTGGGCTGGGCTCACTCTGTAGGGGCCGATGGAAAATCTGTCTACACAAATGAACACACACATGAACAGGTAATGAGAGTTCATCACACACACACACACACACACACACATAAGGCTGGGAGTGCTCATTTAAGTCCTAAAACCAATTGAATCCTAAATTTAAAAAGCAATGCATTATTAATATTTGTAAGAGCTCTTTTTTTATTTCATTTTTAAGATATTACCGGAGATTTAGTCGATTTATAGCTATTTGTTTTGTATGTATTAGTGCCCCCTGTTGGTGACTTTATGATACCACAACTGTGCTCATTGCAAAAAAAAACGGAGGAGGGATCGGGTCTATACAGAATCTGTTAACATTTTCTGATTGTCTGCTCTAATTTTAATAGACAATAATTGGGGATGATTCAAAACAAGTTTAAAATAGAGCCGGGGTTGCTACTTATTCAAAATAAATCAAAATAGCGAATGAATGTAATAAAGATGGTAGAGGCAAGGAATGTGTGGGTCTTAGGGAAAGATTGGTCAGATAGTTCTGTAGTAGGTCTATATCTCCACGTTGCATATGCTCAAATAATTTCAGAGTCTAATCTTCTTTAAGAATAAGTCGCTTAATAAATAAACCACAACTAATAATTTTCTTTCCCAATCGCAGTGGATCCAGTCTAAGGATGACAAGGGGAAGATGTATTTCTACTTAAAAGATGGGTCAAAATGTCAGTGGAGCCTTCCAGAGGTCTGTGTCTGGTTTTCTTTGGACATTTCAGTTTCTGTATTTCATTCTCTGTTTGCGTTTGGTCAAATAAAAACATTTGTATATTCTTTAACAATGCATATCTGACCCTGAACTCTGTATAAGCTCATGAGACCTTTATTGGCTGTGTGTAAAGGCTTCAGTCCCACCTGTTCAGCCGGTCAATGGAAATGGAACGGACCAAGAGGCTCAGCCTGTCTTGAAACCGTCCCAGTTCAGCGTGTCTCAGGAAGACCTGGTGAGTTTCACCACTCTCTTAACCCGGATCTGTTCGCTCATATCATTTTAGATGTACACAGTTGTTTGACTTTTTTTTTTTTTTTTTATCCTGTGACTTGTGAACCCTTATAGAGGTCAGAGACAGTTAGAGATAAACCAAAAGGTTTCTTCACAGTTTCAGCAAACTGTGTGAGGGATGTCGTCTCATGTGAGGCGTTTCACTCTCAGCTATTTTTGCAGCTTACATCAGTGACCACAACAGGAAGGAAGGATACATCTGCTACCTGATCTGACACACCACAGCACCACTTTCCACCAGCTAATATTCATTTGTTTCTCTCTCTCTCGTTTTCCTCCTGCAGAAGTTTTTCCCCTCACACAGGCGGATCGCCTCTGACAATGCCTGTGATGCATTCAGTTCAGGGAATTCACCAGAATCACAGCATTACGTATGTAACATGACCTCTGTTATTTCCAGCCCTCAGTCGAGCTGTTACCTCGTGTCATTAAGTTCACCAAAACCCATTCATGTGTAACAGTCTCATTCACATTGCATTGCCATTTTGCTCTCATTCATGTCAAGTTCCCCTAATTGAATGCATTTGCCTGCATGATCCAAAACTAATTATGATCCATTGTTTAAGGTCATGCTAATGAAAAAAGATGTTTTAAGTCTCAAGTAAATTGCCATTATCAGGGTTTTATAATGTGCTTTAATTATTATTATTTTTTTAATTAAGTTTTATTATGTAAAAAATAAACTAATTGCTTATCAAAAATGGGCAATATAATGTAATTTGCTCTACAAAAGTGAAAAGAAGTCCAAGATTGTAGTGAGAACCCAAGGTTTTGTTCCCTTTCTCAAGGATAAAAAGTTCAGGCGGCGGAGGAACCTGTCCAGTCACAGCACAGATTCACATTCTCATCATGTGCGTCCCGAGCTTGTTTATTGGGCCTGTTAAGTCGTCGGCATTGGGGTCCAAAACTAACACGTCGTGCATTAGATGAAAACTAACATAACTGCTTGTTGTCCAGTGCTTCATTTTAAAATGTGTGTCTTTCATTAGTAACTGTAGATCGTGTCGTTTTGTGGCATGCTGTTCCATCGTCGTTCACTTAACATGCTACCAAAAGACCTGCACTAACGCTTCTTTTATTAATATTCTTGCACTCACACCACACAAACTAACTCTTTTTTTTATTTATTTTTTTGTTGCACTCACACCACACAAAGTTTTCTGAAATTTAGCTCTTACTGGTTTGTCATTATGAAATGGGCAAATAGACAGAGCTTTTTTGTCTGTCCTTCATTTTCATGTTTTTATTTTTATTTATTTATTTTTTTGTAATAAATCCTATCCCTTTAACATCCAAGCCCTTATCTTTTGCATTCAGCAGTCATCAATGGAGAAGGCTGGGATTCTCAACAAGACCAAAGTGGCTGAGAATGGAAAAAGGCTGAGGTGGGGCTTTATCTGTGGTTAAACAGTGCAGTCATATTTCAAGTATTAATAAAAAAAAGCATGCAAATTAGTCATCTGTGTAGTTTTTCTTGCAGGGATTCAAAAACTGTCTTGTCAACCCCCTGAGATTTATGTAAATATATTAATAATATCACTCACAACGTTCGCAGGTTCTTCAACTTGCAGGAAAACAAATCAAATATTTGACCCTGGACCACAAAACACAAAAGCAGCCTTAAGTCGCTGGGGTATAATTGTAGCAATAGCCAAAAATACATTGTATGGATCAAAATTATAGATTTTTTTTTTAATGCCAAAAATCATTAGGATATCAAGTAAAGATCATGTGCCATGAAGATATTTTGTAAATGTTCCACTGTAAATATATCAAACCTTCAATTCTGATTAATAATTTGCATTGCTAAAAACTTAATTTGGACAACTTTAAAGGTGATTTTTTTTCAGTAATTAGATTTTTTTTTGCTCCCTCAGATTACAGATATTCAAGGTGTACATCACAATTATATTCATGGTAGTTGACGCCTACTCGCATATGACTTTTACAAACAAAAAGTGTCTTAGAAAATTCCAATCAATATATTGTTCTCTGTAAGTGAGTAAACAAGATGATTTTCACATAATTTAGAAAGATAAATTCTAGACTACAAGCTCCAGTTCTCAAAAGTCCCGGGAACCAATGTTATGTATGTGTTTTATGGCCTTATTCAAGTGATTTAACATTTTTTGTTTTTCACTAACCACGCATAAACATTGTTTTCTCAAAAACACAATCATGTACATAAATGCTGCTCACATATTATTAAAGCCCAGTTTGTGCTGATTACAGTGAGATTATACTTTAGCCATTTAGATGTTTATGAGCAACTGAAAAAAAGCACAAATATTAGGGCATGACAAAACTTCTCCAGACCCCAAAAATACCCTTAGACTCCAGAGGGTTAAAGTGTTTTACCATGTGTCTCTGCTCTGAAATGGCTGTTGCTGTCTTTGCAGGAAGAACTGGGCACAGTCGTGGACTGTCCTCCATGATGGCATACTCACTTTCCACAAAGACCCGAAATTTACACCTGCTGGGATGTCTGTAAGTTTACTTAGTCTGTTTACATATTAGATTTTTTTAATCATCTTAGTCAATATTGGATATATACGGCTTATTACCCATAGTTGGTATGTAAAAAAATAAAAAAGTAAAATAAAATGAGCCTTCGGTTGACTCCTGCAGACCAAGAGCACTCAGATCGTCCCGGAGTACACAGTGGAACTGAAGGGAGCGACTTTATCATGGGCGTCTAAAGAGAAGTCAAGCAAGAAGAATGTTCTAGAGGTGAGCACTGGGACTCTTGACAGTCTTTCCTGTTCATAGCTTGTGCAAAAAAATAAAATAAAAAATAAAAAACCCAGCATCCTGTATTACATTGCTTTTCCATGAATTAAGACTGAATTTGTTCCTCTGAACTCTAATATGTTCCACTGTGGACAGTTTAGTCATTGGCAAGTGTGACTGTTGACCTTTGTTTTGGCAATAAAACACAAATGCTGACAGAATATTTGCACAATTAGTAACACGTGTTGCAGTTAAGGGAGTGGTAGGTTATCTTATGCACAAATATTTTAATATTTATTACCATGACATGGATTGACAGCAGTAACTGTTGGCTTTTGCCCTCAGAGATTTTCTTGTCTTCTTCTATCAGTTCATGTTTTTGAATAATAAAGCGTGTAACACTGTCCATGTCTCGGAGCAGCTCAAGACACGTCACGGCTCCGAGTATCTGATACAGTACGACACAGACAGCATCATACACGACTGGCACAAGATCATTCTAGACACCATCAAACTGCTGGTGAGTGCCACAAACAGTCTGGAACAGGAAAACACACTATCCCGTCATGTTTGCTCTTAAAATAATCTTTCACAGCAGGACCATGGCCACTACTCGGAGGATGAAGCAGAAGATATTCCGGAAAAATCTCCATTGCCTGCCGATAAAGAGAGGAAGAGTGAATGTCAGTAACTGAATCAGATGCACACCAAACACATTGCTGTTATTAATCACTTACCGTAATTCAGCGTCTTTGTATTTTCAAATATTCTTCTTACAGCAACTAGACTGAGTTCTTCTAGTAGCATAGACCTTGAACAGGGCCGTGTTCGCACCAAGCTGCGCAAGTTCCTCCAGCGGCGGCCCACCCTGCAGTCAGTCAAAGAGAAGGGCTACATTAAAGGTTCGGATCCACTTGTGAGCTTAACGAATGTCGCTGTGATTTAAATGCGGTCTATACATATTGAAGACTCACTTTCAAAGTCTTGTGGACTTGTCCTTATCCTATGTTCACAGAAAATCGTTTTGACTTTGTTTTACAGATAATGTGTTTGGCTGCCACATAGACACCCTCTGTCATCGGGAAAACACAAACGTGCCCAAGTTTATGGAAAAGTGCATCAGAACTGTTGAGAAAAGGGGTGAGCGTTCATTTTGGTGTCTGTTTCCAAGTTCATTAGTGAGAAAAGTTCTCTAAAGCGTCCGATTCTGTTTGCCTGGTGCAGGGCTGAAAGTAGATGGAATCTACAGAGTGAGCGGGAACCTGGCCGTCATCCAGAAGCTGCGATATAAAGCTGATCATGGTAAACAAGAGCTAGACACATCATCACTGTTAACTGCGTTTTCAACTCTTGAACTGTATGCATCCACCATTAGGACGGAGATGACCAGTGTTTATAGAATGCTGGAGATAAACACACTTACCATGGTAACAGTGCGCCAGAACTCCTGAATTACTGCAGTTATAGTGAAGGATTTCATTCAGAATGTCAGTCGATGCTGTACAATGTACAATGCTGTAAAAATATGCTTTTAGTTAATTTTATCGTAAATGGCTATAAACATAATTTAAATAATGTTAATATAAATAATTGCTGTTGTAAAATCGCAAATTAATGTGGAATCTCTGTGAACAGTAAAGTTTTGAGTATTTATTTATTATAGCAGTGGTGGATAAACAATAGTGTTTTATTGACTATATAATACTGTATGTTGCTATCTTTCTGTAGAAGAGACTCTGGATCTGGAGGATGGGCAGTGGGAAGAGATCCACGTGATCACCGGAGCTTTGAAGCTCTTCCTGCGGGAACTTCCTGAGCCTCTTTTCCCCTTCAGCTTTTTTGAAAGGTTCATCGCTGCCATTCGTGAGTGTTACTGTCCTATTTTAGACAACAACATCAGTGTTTTTTTTTCTTATTAATTGCTTTTTGTTTTACGTTCACCCAAAAATGAAAATTCTGTTGATCACAAATGAAGATAATTTGAAGAATGTTGCTGACCAAACAGTTGCTAGTAGCCATTGATTTCCGTATCTTTTCAATGGCTTCCAGTAACTTTGTTTACTAACATTCTTCAAATTATCTTTCCTACGTGTTTAATACTTGAGAGCGAGTAAATGAAGACAACATTTTCATTTGTGGGTGAAATGTGCCTTTAGGTTTTGACAAAAAAAGCTTTTATTTCATAAAAAGCTAGATATTGAAAGTAATATATTTTTTTGACTTGAGAACTGTTGATGTATATTTACTTTGACAGCAATTTGATTTGGTTATGATTTTGTTCCTAAATGATGCAATGCATCATGAACTCAGAAATGAATGATTCATGATTCCACTTGACTGTGGGGAATATCTACAAAAACAATACACTGTTTAATTTTTTTAAAACCAAAACCTCATTCATGCATGTTTAAGGGCTCAAGAACTGTATTTGTTTTTTTTTAGAAATGAGTGACTACAGCCAGAAAGTGTCATATATTCGAGATCTAGTGAGAAACCTGCCTTTGCCCAACCATGACACCATGGAGGTTCTCTTCAGACATCTTCGCAAGTATGGACATATTTTTCATTCGGTTTGAATGTGATATGATGACCCTCTTTGTTTTATTTTGTTACTTCCGCTTGTCTTGGGTATTAACAATGATCAGATCATTCAAAGAAAAACTAGAAGTCCTAAATGCATCCTCACTGTATTTACTGAAAAGCAGTTCTGAGTGTCCACCCATCTGTCCCACAGAGTGATTGAACATGGTGAGCTGAACCGCATGTCTGTCCAAAGTATGGCCATCGTGTTCGGTCCAACGCTGCTGAGACCACAGGAGGAGTCCAACATCACCATGCACATGGTCTTCCAGAACCAGATCGTGGAGCTCATCCTCAACGAGTTCAGTGAGCTCTTCCAAAGCAAATGAAATCACCCAATGGAAAGGACCCACGGTCCCAAATGAACAAGGTTACTGACTGTTTTCTGTCGACTGTTTGGATGTTGACCGTCCCAGTCAATCAAAGACAAGATGTCTCAACAAATAAGTGCATTGTGAAACATGAAGAGGATTTGCTCCTCGAAACCGCCTTTCTCGTTGCAACCTGTGTTTTTGTTAATACTGAAATCAAGAGAGATGATCAAACAGATCTTATAAAGAAAGAAAATGTGTAGTTTGTCGGAATGTTTTGTTCGAGACGAGACAGTTGTGTAGTCATTAATTGCAACAATTGCTTTAAAGGTATTAAACATACAGCACACAGACTTGTACGTGTTACTGAATAATATACTGTATATTATTGCTACTCACCAAAAACAACATTTTTCATTAAGCCAAACAGCTTTTTCCTTCGGGTTTTCTGGCCAAATGTTGTATGAACAAGTAAAGATACTCGACAAAGGTATGGATATTTGGTTGATTTGTAATGTTATGTTTCTCTGAACAAAGATTTGATGGTTACATCTGGACTTGATGTGTTCTTGATCACCTATATGGTGCACTACTGGTTAAACCTTATTGTGCATGAGACTCGGAAAAAGGGGTTTAATTAATCAATCAACAGTATGACTAACATTTTGTACCGTCTTTAGTCTCTAAGATGAAATATTATTCTAAAATGCTGACAGGACATTGCACAGAAGTATGAAAGTGGATGTGCATTACGTTTTAAGAACAAACTCTGTGGATGTAGACTAGACTGTACATATTTTAAATTGGTTGTTTATATAAAAAATATGGTAAAGAAATAATTGGCAATTTCATTTTTATTACAGAGATAAATATTCTGTAAATAAAACAAATACTTTAGACCATATTTAACGTTATGCAAATATGTGCATAGTTTTTACACTGGTAGTTTCAGAAATGTAGGAAATGGATATAAAAAAATAAATAAATGTTTTTAGTATTATAAGAGTGCATTTATATAGTCATTATGTCAGATAATAAAGTGTGGACATCAATTTAAAACAAAGAAAAGATATTTAGACTGGACTATAGATCAATGCAATGTGTGAAATTATAAATAAATATGTTGCCTTCATTTTCACAATTTTCGGTTCCTGTCTTTGTTTATTTATTTTGTCTTTGTTTGTTTATCTTTCCATCACCAGTTCCTAAGATTGTCTGACTTCTCAAAAATATGACACACACACACACACACACACATATACACATACAGTATTGTTCAAAATAATAGCAGTACAATGTGACTAACCAGAATAATCAAGGTTTTTCGTATATTTTTTTATTGCTACGTGGCAAACAAGTTACCAGTAGGTTCAGTAGATTGTCAGAAAACAAACAAGACCCAGCATTCATGATATGCACGCTCTTAAGGCTGTGCAATTGGGCAATTAGTTGAATTAGTTGAAAGGGGTGTGTTCAAAAAAATAGCAGTGTGGCATTCAATCACTGAGGTCATCAATTTTGTGAAGAAACAGGTGTGAATCAGGTGGCCCCTATTTAAGGATGAAGCCAACACTTGTTGAACATGCATTTGAAAGCTGAGGAAAATGGGTCGTTCAAGACATTGTTCAGAAGAACAGCGTACTTTGATTAAAAAGTTGATTAGAGAGGGGAAAACCTATAAAGAGGTGCAAAAAATGATAGGCTGTTCAGCTAAAATGATCTCCAATGCCTTAAAATGGAGAGCAAAACCAGAGAGACGTGGAAGAAAACGGAAGACAACCATCAAAATGGATAGAAGAATAACCAGAATGGCAAAGGCTCAGCCAATGATCACCTCCGGGATGATCAAAGACAGTCTGGAGTTACCTGTAAGTACTGTGACAGTTAGAAGACGTCTGTGTGAAGCTAATCTATTTTCAAGAATCCCCCGCAAAGTCCCTCTGTTAAAAAAAGGCATGTGCAGAAGAGGTTACAATTTGCCAAAGAACACATCAACTGGCCTAAAGAGAAATGGAGGAACATTTTGTGGACTGATGAGAGTAAAATTGTTCTTTTTGGGTCCAAGGGCCACAGGCAGTTTGTGAGACGACCCCCAAACTCTGAATTCAAGCCACAGTACACAGTGAAGACAGTGAAGCATGGAGGTGCAAGCATCATGATATGGGCATGTTTCTCCTACTATGGTGTTGGGCCTATTTATCGCATACCAGGGATCATGGATCAGTTTGCATATGTTAAAATACTTGAAGAGGTCATGTTGTCCTATGCTGAAGAGGACATGCCCTTGAAATGGTTGTTTCAACAAGACAATGACCCAAAACACACTAGTAAACGGGCAAAGTCTTGGTTCCAAACCAACAAAATTAATGTTATGGAGTGGCCAGCCCAATCTCCAGACCTTAATCCAATTGAGAACTTGTGGGGTGATATCAAAAATGCTGTTTCTGAAGCAAAACCAAGAAATGTGAATGAATTGTGGAATGTTGTTAAAGAATCATGAAGTGGAATAACAGCTGAGAGGTGCCACAAGTTGGTTGACTCCATGCCACACAGATGTCAAGCAGTTTTAAAAAACTGTGGTCATACAACTAAATATTAGTTTAGTGATTCACAGGATTGCTAAATCCCAGAAAAAAAAATGTTTGTACAAAATAGTTTTGAGTTTGTACAGTCAAAGGTAGACACTGCTATTTTTTTGAACACACCCCTTTCAACTAATTGCCCAATTGCACAGCCTTAAGAGCGTGCATATCATGAATGCTGGGTCTTGTTTGTTTTCTGAGAATCTACTGAACCTACTGGTAACTTGTTTGCCACGTAGCAATAAAAAATATACTAAAAACCTTGATTATTCTGGTTAGTCACATTGTACTGCTATTATTTTGAACAATACTGTATATATTACATATGAAACTCCAATATACTATGCTTAAGAATCAGATGATCATTTTTGCCTTTTAATAGACTAAAGTGAGAGTCTTATAGTAAATTTTAGAAAAAAGGCCTACCTTAAACAGAGTGTAGGCTAACTGTAATAAAGAATAAATTAGAAGTATAAGTTAAAAAATAAATGTTATTAAATATTACAATTTCATTTATTTTATTAAATAATTTTTGAATGTCAGGTTTGGTTCTCCATAGTGAAATAGCAGTCGATGAAGTGAGGGCCAGGAGTTTTAATTTAATTTCTGTCAAGTCTTATTGGTCATAGTTCCACAGCGACACCTCCTGGTTGTTCGCATCGAGGCCGCTGACGTATCCGCCTATGGATGATTTGATTGGTGCAGCGTGTAACGTCACACAACACGAGACACACGTGGAGGGAAAGACTGAGGACGCGTCCTCAACAACAGCACCAGGAACCTCTTACACCTGCCCAGACACAGCCCCTTAAAAGACAGCAGGAACTGGAACACTGGCCCTCAAAACTCAGCAAGTATAGCTCTCTGCAGGAAAGTAATGGGAGTTACCAGATCAAGGTGTTTTTACACCATGATACCTGATTAGTTGATGTAATAGTGACGTTAGGTTTAGGGGTGGGGTTGGGTAAGGCGGATCATTTTGATTGCATGATTTAGAAACACCCAGCAGTTTGAAAACTCCCACATAGTGATAAACGCCCACTTTTGCTCTGCAGAGACCTAAAAGTCTCCTCAAAACAACTGTGAAGCCGTCAATCTGATCACGTGCTGGGCCTATGGATCCCTCATAGTTTCATAACAAGACAGTTCAACCTCTACTGGTTTTTTTCAATAAACATCTTTTTACACATTTAATTACAAAATTGTAGTGAAAAATGCAGTCAGTGTAGGTACTGTTCATGCTTTCCGACTCCTAGTTGCTATCGTAAAACTGTTTACCTGGTGTTAACCACTTATTTAATTTTACACGCTTAATGTTATTACTTTACATGTTATTATTATTTTATTATTATATTATTTATTATGTGTTTTCCATAATAAATGATTATATTTATTTATTTCAATCATTCCTTGTCTGCATTTTCTTATGTAGTTGCTGTAACTTAAACATAAAACAAAAATGGAGTTTGAATTGGCTATTGTTTCCAACGTGACTCATCTAGTTATATTTCAGAGTGCTTTATAATATTCTGTTGAATTCCACTAGATGGCAGCATATGTCACATTAGTAGTTTGTTAATACAGTCTACAGGCATAGCTTGATAAGCTTATGGACATACTGTACCTTCCTGTTCATGTGCCACTCGAGACACAAGTGATTAGTTATATAGAAGGCTTGATTTACAGAGGCTCTGTAGAAATGTCATAGATTAATCATGTCATAATGAAAAATGGTATATACTCTATTTATACAGAGATATATCTATATATAGCCATTTCTGAATACAACTGTTTCCTAAGAAAAGGAGGTGTAGGCAACAGTTGTACTCAGAAAGGTTTCCTAGGAAATATTTAGAATTTCTTTCAAATGTTACACTGAGAGATGTTATCTAGTTCTTTTAATTTTGTAAGAAGTTGTATTATATCTTGTTTTATTTTATTTATTTATCTGAGTAAAATTATTTATGCTAGCATGGTGATAAATAAAGTAATTAATAAATATTTTGTTATTGTGTTATATATATATATATATATAACATGTTAATATGAAATATGATTTGGCAAAAGTTTGAAAAGGGGAGGGGTGATTAGAATGAAGTGGAGGTGGGATGCCCAGCTGCTCACGGAGCAGCAATATGTTCATACTGATAAGCGTACACGCACACACACACACACACACGTTGGTATATGTTGTTTATGGCGACTCTCCATAGGTGTAATGGGTTTTATTCTGTAAAACTGTATTTTATATTGCCCTACCCCAACTCTACACCTAAACCTAACCCTCACAGGAAACTTTGTGCATTTTTGGATTTTCAAAATAACTAATTCTGTATGATTTATAAGCGTTTTGAATTACGGGGACACTAAAAATGTCCTCATAAACCACCTCCTCATTGTAATACCTGTGTCATTATACAAATTTGTGTCCTCATTAACCACATAAACAAGCTCACACACACACACACACACACACACACACTCAGTGTGTCCTTCTTTTGAGTTTGTGTCAAGCGAGGCTGTTCGTAGCCACAGGCACAGCCATGCTTTATCACGCTCAAGAGGTCTGAGATATCTGCTCCGTACAAGCTCCTCTGTAGTTCATTTCTGGCCCACATTCATATCTCCTTTATCATTTCTAGACACATGATTTTGTTTAAAATGGTTGCAAGACATTCAGTCATTCAGCTTAAGAAAGTTTCCAACAAAGCTGTTAGCTTTGTTGTTTTATTATCAATGATATAGAATAGGTTTTGTTAATATTTTGACTATTTACTTTTTATTTTTATGTTTAATTTTGAAATGTAGTTACTGTAATTTAATTATTATTTGTTTTTGTTGTATTTTTCTTTTATGATTTCAGTTTTAGTAATTTTAGTATTAAACTAGCTTAAAATAAGGTAAAATGTTTTCTATTTTATTACAGTTAGCAATTAAGTAACTTTTTAAAAATTTATGGTTTTAGTTTCATTTTGGCTTTAGTCAAGGAAATAGATCACCCAAATATTAGCAGTCGCAGAAAATGAACCGTTTCTTCATGAGAGTAGATTTGGGAAATTTAAGCATTACATTGTTTTGTTGCCCATGGATCCTTTGCAGCAAGAATCCACAAGTAATCCACATGACTCCAGTCCATCAGTTGACATTAAAAGCTGCATGTTTGGATTAAATCTATCATAAAGACACTTTTAACTTCTGGCTAAAATATGAGAGCTGTATTTATAAAATGTGTTTTTCTAGTGAGAAAGTCATCTAGTCTGAATCATGAAAGAAACATCCACAAATCAGTTACTGTTTATAAACACAAGTAGTCCAAAACAATCTGTGGCCAAGAGGGGATGGAGTTTTTCACTGGAGGAATAATTGTGGATTAGTGTTTTGGCAAGAAGTGATGGTTTAAAGTTACAATGCCTAATTATCTATTTGTTTCATACAAACAGCTTTTCACTTCACAAAATGTTAACTGAAGGACTGGAGTCGTGTGGATTACTTGTGGATGATTGTGATGTTTTAATCAGTGCTTTTGAGTATGACGGCACCCATTCATGGCAGAGGATCTATTGGTGAGCAAGTGATGTAAAGCTAAATTTTCCCCAAATCTATTTGGATGAATTAACGAAATCACCTACATCTTGGATGGCCTGAAAACAAGTGTTTTGTCAGAATTTTGTGTGCTCGTTCTGATATTTCTTTAGATCACATTTGAAGTGCATCGTTCAGTTTGCAGGCTAGGGATAATTCACTCAAAAGGTTAATTATTCTGTCATTTATTAACCCTTATGTTGTTTACTTCATTTTCAAACTTGTAGTTTTCTTCCCTGTGGAATGCAAAAGAACATTTAAATGTAGTTTTTGTTTTAAAGAAATGTTCCGGGAAAAGAGTATGAGAGAATATATCCCTGTTCGGTTGCCCCACAGTGTTCAACACTCCTATGATCACTGTTGTCTAAAACGAACATAAACACTGTTGTCAAGTCACCTGCTGCTGTGGATGAGAACTCCCTGGTGGCCCACTGGTACATGGCGATTTAAAGTTAATCCTTAGAGTATTTAAGCCAGTAGAAACACAAACAGTTGGAAACAGATGACCTATGCTTGAGTGGCTAGACCCTCACGCTTCTCTGCGATCACAATCAGTCCATGTCCTTTAATCGGGCATCAGCTCATTGCTAGGAAACCAAGCCATCATAACAAAGACACTGACAGCGAGAGAAACGGAGGCTGCTCAAAATAGCCACCACGAACCTATGGAGATGAATGACTAGGTGCGGAAAAGTTTCAGTGATTGTCGTAAGACAAAGCAAAGAAGGAACCAAGCAGTTTATTTGGCTTGCTATGCGATACATGCATGCTCTATGTGAACGGGATAATATGAATAGTCACACATGAAGCCATTCTAAACATTTATCATGTGTTGTATTGTCATAATATAACATGTTTATGTCTTCGCTAGAGTGATACTGATGTGTATGGAAGTGTGGCACACGTCTGAGCTTAGATCAACATGCTGTGATTTAATTACACCTGTGTGTCTATGTTTGTGCAAATCTGATACTGCTCATCAGCTGATCAGTTATTATTAGTTTCTGTTATGTACTAGCTACTTACTGTAACATGATCGTGGGGTCAGGACCACACTCGGGGGGACATGTTCTATTCAGATTAGTGGATGACTGATCGCATACTGATTCTTGAATTATTTGAGTCCACTCCGTCCTAAATATGCAGTTTTATTCTTGAATGTGCTTCAGGCTAATGGACTGCAGCAGGACTGAATCATTCTCGGTGCACAATGACAGTTTTAAGCTTGACTGATGACATGAATGTCAATCTCATGGGAGCCGCAGAGAAATAATTCCATCTGGTCAGTTTATTCACTTTTAAATGGGGAGGTTGTGATACTTTGGGTTTGAATTAAGCAACTGTTTCTTGAATTCACTGCTTCGTGATTTCAGATATCTGGGTTTCCCTGCACTGAGTTTAACCTATTGATCTTGCAACAGACAAACTGTTGTCATGTACATAATGAAACGGAATGTGGCAAGAAGTTTCAACATTTATCCCTATAGATGTATGTATCCCAAAAAAATATTAATATTATTGTAAATAAATACCAACTGAAGAGATATAGACACTTCGGCAACCAGTCCTGGTATCCAGTGAACCTCGTGAAAGTGAAAGATACATGTTGTCATTTCTAAATCCACTAGTTATTTAAAAACAATTATAACATAATGAAGTTTTTACTAATACATGTTTCAACAGCTTGCCATAATAGACAGCCGCAATCTCTCTGGGACGTGAGGGACTGCATTTGGGGCATTGTAGCTTGACTGTTTGTGGTCCCTCGCAGTTAATTACTAAGGTGTTTTTCCACGGGGAGGAGCAAGCAGAGCAGCACAGTAGAGCAGCGTACTACTAGACACTTGCGCCTGGAAAGCGAAGACACAGCGCGCGCTCCGTGGACGCGCTCGAACGTCACGCCGTGATATTCGAATTATTATCCTTGAGTTGATTGCTGTGTAATATTTCCACAAAGAACGTTTACTTGCGTTCGCATTTATTTTAAAGTCGCGTGGATTTTTGGTATATATGGGTATATAGGCTAATCCGCATTGTGCTCTTGGAGAACAGTTCTTGAAGTGTTGCTGTGGTTTGGAGGGACACTACAATGTAATGTAATGGACTATATTATGCACTGCTGTTCTAATGTTAACTACACAGATATCTAATACAATGTCAAAGGCTGAGGTTGACATGGCAGGTCTCGGCTTCCCGAGTTTGCCGGCGGGTTTTGACGCGGACTCGTTCTTCCCCGCGCGCCTGCCGCCGAGACGCAGGAGACACTCGGCGAACTCCAGGAGAAATGCTTACAGGTTTAACAAACTCCACACCATGGACGTCGAGCCCCAGGAGAGCGTCGCACCTCTGACAAAAACTCTTTCGTGGTCGGCCGACAACATTTTGTCGGAAAGTGCGAACGAGGAGAAAAAGACGGACTCTTCTCCCCCAGTGTCACCTGTCTCCAGCTCTCCGCCGGAGACGCGAGACTCGGAGACGGCTGATACCTGGGCCACCGAGGAGCCCGGCGCGCAGGAGGCTGACGCCAGCTCGGACTCGGATGAAGAAAGCACCCAGAAGAAAGCCGTTTTGTCTAGAGCCCCGTTTGAGCGCAAACGCGAGCAGGAGGAAAAGGACGAGGTTGAGACTAAAGCTGTGGCGACTTCACCTGACGGAAGGTTTCTCAAATTCAACATTGAGATCGGAAGGGGGTCCTTTAAGACAGTCTACAAAGGCTTGGATACGGAGACCACCGTGGAAGTCGCTTGGTGTGAACTACAGGTAAGGACTTGTACAGTTCAGTCAGTTACTTTAATGGGGGTCAACTTTTCGGCCAGTAAATGTCTGGATGCAGTTTGTTAAGGTTCGAGTAATTGCCGTGTGGCGCCCCTAGCGACGTCAGGTAACTGAGAAATGGTTCAAACAGTCATTATTTTATTAGTTTTGACTGTATATATCAGTTCATAGATGTGCATTGTAGCATTTATCGGCAGAGCAGGTCAGCATGTGTTTTATGAAAGGTTTTGTTTATCTTATGATGAGGAGGAGGTGTGGATTAGAAAGCTTGTAATTAATCGAAGTTATGGTAGCATTTCGCTTGGATTTGTGTGTTATACAATGACTGCGAGCAGCTGATATCTAAACTCACTCAGTGATGAATGGACCGATGATATATCTGTTATCTTTGCACTGTTAGCAATCAGATGCATCTGCGTCTGATCTTTAAATGCAAATGAGAGGAACACAGATGATGTCATGTGTTACTTTAAAAAGCGGTTTTCATCAGCATGTGAGATTACAGTCTAATCAAGGCAGTGGTTTTCTAAAACCTCACATTTTTGTCCTGATAGGCTATCCTGAAAATCGTTATCTCATGCTAAGAGGCAAGATGTCATCACGTGGCGTGTCAATAGGATGATTAATGTGCAAGGCTCCATAGGTTAAGGTCATGTAGAATATTTTCAGTGTTAAATATAGATGGGTTAACCTATTTTTATTTTCACTTCAGGCAGTTATGTTTTTAAGTTTGAACTTTCTTGTAGTTGAATCATTTTGACTGGGCTGTCAAACATGATTTATTTTTAACTTTACAAATTGGTCTCGATTGAATGGAGTGTAGATGGTCTGATCACTCTTTAATTTTAGGTATATCTATACTTGTTGCACATTGAATACCAAACCTAGAATTCTTCACTGTGCATAGGAGCTTTCTTCTCCAGTGCTGATAGCCGTGTACGCTATAATGTCTAGGGTCCCAGGTAACCTGAGTATTGGGCACCGGACCTTCACACAGGCTTCCTTATGGTGCAGTATGCAAGATGTCACATGCTGTGGTGACTAGGCAAATTGCTGGGGTCATTTTTCAAGCAAAAATTTGCATGCTACAACATACTGTTCACATTACAGCTGGAATTGGCAAAGATCTGCACCACAGATGTTCTTCTAAGCCATAATTTTCAAATCCGATTTTGGCTATTTAATCCAATAAATCAGTTTCTCATTTGGTCTGTTCTGATCGGATCATAGATAGCAAGATAGGAAACAATGCTGAATGCAAATAATAAAAGGTAATGAATTGTATTTCAATCAGCTTTTTTAAAGGAGGATAAATTGCTTTCCATATCATTTGTTGCTGATGTCAAAGGTTGAACGTCCAAACTCTTCAGGTATCAGGTAAAATCATCAAATCAGCCAGATGCCAGCACCAACAGGTTGGGTGACATACTCTCATCCTCCAAAAAGAATGAACGAAGCTACGCCTCTGAAAGAAAACACTTTCAGTACATGACTCATTGGTAGTATTCATCATACTTTTAGGATGATGTACAGGTTCACTTGCAGTTATGATTATCATATTTATTTACTTAATATTACATTCATGTTAAAAATGTACCTATTATATATATATATATTTATTTATTTTTTTATTTATTCATTTTTTGAAAAGACACATTACATATAGCTTTTAACATTATCTCAGTGTACCCTTTAAAGTTAAGATTTTAAACATTTTGTTAATTTTTTAAGCTAAACTATTTTGTTTCGATAAACTTTGTTGGGTCATCATGTAAAATTTGGGCTCTGAAGCAAAACTGGTTGAAAAGCACTACAAAGAGCTCAGCCTTCATGTATTTCTTTAACCTCTTTCATCACTGTGCAGGTGCACATTTCAATCATCGTCATTCATTGCCAGTAGCGCCACTTTCTTGTACGAAACCGCTGTCAACACAATTACTGATGAATGCTCCTTTGGTTGTTTTATTCTGTTTCCTCGACGCATTCAGAAAAACTTGAGTTGAAAAAAAAATCCTCAAGGGAAAATTCACACAAAAAATGAATTATTTATTCAGCCTCCTGTATTAATTTCTTTCTTCTGTTGAATACAAAATAAGATATTTTGATGAATGTTGGTAGCTGAACAACTGGAGGGTGTGTAATTGATGACGGAATTTAAATTTTTGCATGAACTGTCCCTTTAAGGCCTGTAACGTAAGTGTAGCTTTAGTGGAGGCATTGATTGTTCTGCAGACACTTGGACTCTTTCTTTGTACTCGCAGGACATGTTGTCTGTCTCGTTAGAAAAGGATGCTTGTTAATCCTGTGAATGGCCAGGAAAGTGTTTTTGTGACTTTCCCAGACTGCCGGCCCCTGGTCATTCACAGAGAGCTTGTTTACCCCTCACAGTTTTATCTGAGAAAGCCATTCCTCGGCGAGCCTTTATCCTGCAGTTCATTTTTCTGCTTGCTCGTCACACTCTTGAATGTGCCATTTACTGCCTGTGGCGTGTTCATTGAGCTGATTCTGTTGAAAGATTAGAACATTTATTTTACCCAGAATGCAGTGCCTAATTACCCTGCTAAACGGTCGTCTGGTGGAGGGGAGCTGCCATGGTGACGGTGACTGCTTGTGTCCACTGAGGAGGGCTCCATGCTCTGTCAAAATGACACAGGCTTTGCTTCGGGACTTAAGGCGGTTAATGGGATTGACTGAAGTCTCTCACTCAGTGATCTCTCTTTCATGACGGCTGACAAGGATAAGAATAACTTAACACAGAGCTCGGCTTCACTTGTTGCTCATCCAGTGCATGTGTGTTTAACACTCCACAAGTGTTGCATATACAGTATGTTTTAATTTTAGGATGTTATTTTTTGTTTTAGGGAGCAGTAGGTTTTTACTTGTTTTTTGTTTGACTCAGTCCCCCCCACCTCAACCCTCAAATTTGTTTCAGAATATTTATTGTGAAAAGCAATTTATAAAGACATTAAAATTTAATTGAAAAAGTTTATTATATTGAGAAGTTATATCGAAAAGACTCTCTTTCTGCTTAATGAATTAGTTATGTAAAAAAATAATGCGATTAAAATATTTTTAAGCAGTTAACCCCCCCCACCCCCCAGACCGGTACATAATTTTACATTTCATACAGTTGACAAATATGATGCAGGGCAAAAACTTCATAAATGCAGTTATGCCTTAAAATCCAAGATATTAGTGCAAAAATGCCCCTTTATGAGATTTCTTTTGTCTCATATTTATATCATAAAATAAGCAATATCACACAAGCAGCTAGAGCAATATTAGACGAGTTCTGATTTTGTCCCGAATATCGCAAGTTTAAGTTAAATGTTATTTTATACAACAGTTCAAGTTGATATTGTGTTAGGCTATATTTTAAACACAATATTATGTGCCTTTGCTCAATTTTGCAGAGAACATGTTACCTATAAAGCCGCAGCAGAACTGTTGTTCATCTCCGAGCAACACAGCGTGTTTAGTTTTTGAATGAATCCGCGTTTTGAACAAATCGTGTGAATCAATGATTCAAAGATCCATTCATGAAGAGAGCCATTTATTTAGTTCCTGAATGAATCAGCCATTTGAAAGAATCGACACATAAAGACATTCACCGCCACCTGCTGGCAGTTTTAGTTTGTTATTTAGAGTACCATTACATTAAAAACAAAATGGCATAGGCCTAGTTCACCCAAATCAATATTTTCTGTCATAATTTACACACCCTCGTGTTGTTTCTAACACTTCGTCATTTTTGTCTAATTGTACCTTTCGACCAGTAGTGTGAGTGTGTTCACTTTTAAGAACGTAAATTATAGATCTATAAAATTATGTACATCTTAAATGTACATCAAATATCTAAGATATAACTAATATTATTTGTTCTGATAAAGTAGATGTGCAGTTCTAATTTGTCTTGAAAACGTAGAAACGTATTAATCCGATTGTTTACATCGATGCGTATCTCTCTTGCTGATCAGAAGCTGAGCATGCTGTGGTCATGTCTCACACTTGTTGTCTAATTCATAGCTCCACGTGGTTCCTCTGTGGGGTCTCATATTCTGTTTCCTGTAGAGGGGGGGCACATGGGTGGAGAGAAAGGGGCTCGCATGTCTGTCAGGCGGTCGAGTGTAATTGACGAGCCGGATGGAAAGAGAACTTGGGGGAGGGTGGAAGTATGTCAAAGTGTGTAACAGATGGTCTACGCTGTGTTCATAGCTAGCTTGTTATATATTAAATCATTCCAATTATTTAATGTTTTAAAATCTTAATTATTCCAAACTTTTGAACCGACAGATTAAACATATATATATATTTTATTTGACTGTCATGTCACTGTCTATTTTTCAATAGTGGAGCACCAATAGATCTTCTTTATAGCCGAGCACATGATAGTTATTTGCACTTGCATTACAAAACAGAGCTGCAGGCTTGTGGCTTTTGAAGGTGGATTAACTCAGAAAAAGTCATTCCCTCCCAAGCATTCATCATCTTTCTGAGCTGCAGGCTGCATACGAGTTTACCAGCTCCCCAAGGCTTTAATAAGCAGCCTGAATATCTCTCGAGTTTCCCTTTAAATCCCAAATCAACTGCTTCGCACCCTGCTTCAGTCTCTAGTTTTCAACGTAACTAATTTTCCTCTGTGTCAAGTCAATATTTATTCTTAATAGCTGTGTGATTATAGATAGTAGTGCATGAAAGTCATAATTCTGATGGCTTGAACACAACCCATTGTAATTCAGCACAGCAGGTGGATTTCCCCAGCTGATCCTTCTCATTTCACAGCCTTTATCTCACTTATACCAATGAAGTCAGACATGAAACGCATTCATAAAAGGATAGATTCAACAAAAAGAAAATGAAAATGTGTTGCTCAGCACACCATTAGAGGGCCGAGGCCGTGCCTTGCTTCGCCACACGTTTTGCTCTTGAATGACACTCTTCCTTTTTCGTCATCGCAGAGACTTTTGACACAAAGGCTGTGGCCTGAAGCCTTGTGGCATCATTTGCACGGCACATCAGTTTCTTTCTCAGGCAACAGTGAGACTATATCCATCCTGCTTTTCTCTTTTCATTTTCTCACAGTGAAACCGAAGTTTTGACATCCTTCAGTTTTGCGGATTTTAGAGTTTGGGTTTTGTACACGGATAAACACACAAATAAATAAATGTATAGATAAAACGAAGATTATTAGTGCATGTTTTAAAAAGAACCTCTTATTCCAACTTCAAAATGTCATGTTTGATTCCATGTCACTTGCAGTATAGGTAGAAATTTACTAGCAAATTCTGTACACCTGTGCAAACAAGATGAGCCATCAGTGACTTTGGTCCATTTTCTTGCATACATCAAAATGCTAATTATGTATATTTTAAGTACACTATTATATAAATGACCTCAAAGCTCAAAGACTTGGATTAAAACCTTCCATTTTTCCCACAACACTTCCATTTTGATTTCATTCACTGTCAGATACTTCAGCAGTGTGACATGAAGTATGTCCCAATGTTCAATATCAGGAAGTGCATCACTTCCTCTGAGTATATTGCATGCTGAAGGAGCTGATTGTTTGACATGTCATCACCTTCCATACATGCTTGACCGGACACTTAGGCAGAAAACCCGTTTTCCGCTCATTTTGCCTTGTTTTGGATTCTATACTGCAAGCTGACCTTTCAGCTGAGAGAGTGACCCTTCCAGGCCCAGTGATGATAAGCTGTAAGTGATGAAAAAAGAGTAGGGAGGATTCTCCAACTATAGTCTTATTCAAACAATAGTAGATGATAATTAGTTGTGTGAGTCACACATCCAAAAAAAGAAATCTCCGTCTGTCAGTATAGTTGTTTCAGCGGTGCAACATTCCTCCTAATTCCAATGTCTTTTGGTGGGGGTGTTGGTCACCCGCTGTTTCATGAGGCATGTATGAAGCTCAGACCCAGAAAGCTGTATTTCACATGAAAGTATCAGCAGGGAATGAGGTGTGATCACCTGCAGCCACGAGAGTGTATTTTTGGCTATTGCTACAAACATACCCCAGCGACCTGAAAGACGTCTCTTATGTTTACCAAGGCTGAATTTACTTGATCACAATGACAGTAAAAAACAATTAGTAAAGACATGTATAATGTTATGAAGGGAATTCTGCTTCACATTAATGCGGTTTAATGAACTTTTATTTTCTATCAAATAATCCTGGAAAAAAATGTGTTATTGTTTCAAGCTCTAAAAGGTTTTTCAGCATAGATAATAAAAAAGAACCATTACTAATGAATGAGCACCAGTGATAACTGATAATAACTGCGCCCCGAATGATCATATCAGAATGAATTCTGAAGGATCATGTGACACCCAAGAATGGAGAGGTGGATGCAGAAAATGTAGCTTTGCATCAAAGGAATACATTACATTTTAAAATAGTAAAACAGAAAATGGTTCTTTTAAATTGTAATAATATTTCACAGTATTACTGCTTTTACTGTATTTTTGATCTAATGCAGTCTTGGTGAACAAAAATCAAGTCTTGGTTCAAAAACATCTTGACCTTGGCTAATATGTGTACACATAATATCTCAAATTTGTATCTTTTTTACACGCAAACAAGGCTTTAAAGTCTTTTACTGATGGATACATGTGACCTTTCCATCTGTTTGTACTTCAAACAAACTAACTGCTCTGCCATTGTTGCTTAATGTCAGCAAGACTGGGCAAACCAGACACCAAACGCAGAGAAATACTGTTCTTATGACAGGATTTCTGTCTTCAGGCATCTCATTTAAGGATAAAGGGACGGTTCGCCCCCAAAAAAAGGAAATTCTCAAATTGTTCCAAACCTATACAAGTTTCTTTCTTTTGTTGAACACAGAATAAGATATGTGACCCTGGACCTCAAAACCAGTTTTAAGTAAGATTTATACATAATCTGAAAGCTGAATAAATAATCTGTCCATTGATGTATGGTTTATTAGGATCTGACAATATTTGTCCGGGATACTATTTGAAAATCTGGAATCTGAGAGTGCAAAAAAATAAAATAAATCTAAATACTGAGAAAATCACATTTAAAGTTGTCCAAATGACTTAGCAATGTACATTACTAAATATTTTTTAGTTATGATGACTTAAGACTGCTCTAGGGTCACATATGTTGAAAAAAAAAACAGCCTAAAAAAGTAGCCAAACAATTGACGGTAGCCATTGACTTCCATAGCATGAAAAAAACTGATTTAGAAGTCGTTGGCTACTGTTTGTCTACCTGTATTGTTCAAAATATGTTATTTTGTGTTCAACAGCTGAAAGAAACTGGAACAAGTGGAAAGTGAGTAAATGATGACACATTTTTCATTTTAAAGTTCCCTATTCCTTTGAACACTGGCAGATTTGAAAGAGAGCTGTGAGATTATGGGCTGACTTCTAGCCTTAGGTCATGGTTGAGACAAACACAGTAAGAGTTTGTGTGAGCTGAAAGTTAAATACACTTGGCAAACTGCTTCGAAATTAATTATTTTTTGCAAATAAGCACTAAATGACCCATTAAATTGAACAAGTCTTAAATGATTTCAGAACCTGCCCCTAAATGACATGTCCAAATAAACTGAACTGTGATTGGTCACCACACATGTCAATCAAACTGTTGTCTCTTCCTGTATAATTGGGCTGGTTTTGACTAGAATAAGATACAATGTGGACATTGGCTTTCTGAACTAGGTTAGGACTTCAGCAATGTAAATCACCAGAAGAGTTTTGGCAGAACCAGATGGAAAACGTTTTATTGGCTTTTAGCATTTGGCCCTACACCCTGTGTTATTCTTTTCTTTTTATGCATGTCTTCCTCTCTGAAATAGAGTCATAATTTACAGTGTCCTCCGCCATGGACATTTTGCAGATATTATGTGTCAGTGAGGAGCCAGTGGGATTAACAACAGATGAATGTAGGATCTAAGTCACTATTGATGCTGTCTCATCAGATCGTTTGCTGTTGGAAAGTGGCTTGGGCTGGATCCTGTCTGTCTGTACTATTACACTACATGTGGTCTTATATTTTTAGTGCATTTCTATAAGTCCAGCTTGAAAAATCTCTTGTGTTGCTTGCTGTGCTGTATGGAAAGTGTCGATGGGATTTTAGAGTATGTGACATTACAAGGTGCAACCCAAAAAAAGAAAAATGCTCAAACATACCTCGTTGTAGTGGCTATATTGCCTGTTACGGGTCAGTTCAGGTGTTAGAAGGGCCGTCACCTTGAAGCAGATCCTTATTTGTGTTCTACAGAGGAATTCCTAGCTCTGTTTTGACTCCCTTAAACATTTTATAAGCTCTCCGGGAGTTATGTACACACATACACGAGCACATTTAGATCAAGTTTGTGAAATATAGGCTATGTCAAAAAAACTGTCAGGTCAGATTGTGTATTGTTTTATGTTTTTAGGATAGGTGTTACAAATGAGGTTGTGAACGCTAAGCGACCCAGAACTAAATGTATTGCTTTCTTTTTTTAGTCCGGATCAAAATAACTAGAGACCTGAACTACAAGCATGAACACATTCTTAGTAATAGAGGCTGATATTGAGAATGGCAAAGCAGTACATCTTCATGTTTTTTTCTCCATAAAAACTGATTTTGGTGCAGGTGCCATGGATCTCAGCTGTTTTTTTCATGCTACAGATAGTTTAGTCTGTGTGAATGAGATAACATATGCGAAATAGACTACGCATACCAGTAGCATTATTGGATAACCATTTATATATCAACACTCCCTTCCTCACCATTGATAAAAATACACTCGTGGGTGTTAAAGGATTGAGGGATTTCTGAAACTTTTTTTTTGTGTGTGCAACTCTTGTGCATAGAGTCTGTAAACACTGTATTTTTATGCAGTGACTTAAAATCATGTGACCTCTGTGTGTCTTTTGAGATTACTTCAGATCTGGTGTTGTCATACTGATCACTCGTTTACAGGAACAGTAGTATTTTAGTACAGCAAAATTGCTAATTCAGATGAGTCAGAAGAAGTTGTCATATATCTGGATCCTCAACATTGTGTGGCCTTTTCGATATGCGAGCCTTTATATTTTTTATATAAATGTGAGTATAATAATTTGATTGAATAAATGAGATTAGTTAACCATTACCTGTATAGTTGCGTATATTGTATGTAGTTGGAGGAATACGTATTATTTTTCTTTTTTAATGGATTTTCAAGTAATTTTCATATTAATGGTTTGAATTATTTGTGCAATCTTTTTGTCCCGCTCTAGTAGTATTTTCAAAACAATACATACAAATAGAATAATATTAATGTCCAGAATTTGTTAATTTTTAATTATTACTTTTTTACTAGAACAATTACTAGAAAATGTGTAACATACTCAAAATCTACGCAATTTGTAATAATTTGTTTCTGATATATTTTTGTATACTATATCTGATATAGTTTTAGTTGTTTATAGGCTGATTTGACCCCTCCTCCAAATAACATTTTTAAAAGAACCGTTCCTACCCACAACTGATTGGAAATCATGTTTTTAGAAATGAGTTGCAGTCAGATCGGATAAGTAGATTTATAAATATTAGATTCAAAGTTTTACGTCATGCAGGATGCACTGCAATTACAGCATGTAATAATTCAACTGTGCAAACTTGTCCTTAGACACATGCATACAATTAACCCACACACACACACACAGAGTCTGCCAGCGGTAGTGTTTGCTCTGTTGCACTCTGCACGGTTCACACATTCATTCGGTCTTTTGTAATGCCACGGCTGCTCACTGTTTTGTTTCTGCATAATTAAACAGCAGCAGCTGTCTTCAGTAGAGAGTGAGGGTTCACATTCAGATCTGTTGCCCAGATAAAACACGTGACCCTGCTAGATTCAAACGTAAATTCATTCTGAGCTGTACTCTGATATATTGTTTAGTCATTGACTAACAAGCATGTACAGTAGAATGACAGAATGTATGGGTGGTTTTGAAATATTATTGTTACAAGAGCTTTAACTTTATGGTTTCGCACTCTTAAAAGAAAAGTTCACGTCATTCCAATCCTGTATGTGATCTATACTTTTAAAGACAAGCTACTTAATATTTTTCTGTAGTATATTTCTGCACACAATAGCTATCCTAAATGTCTATATGCATGTAATACACAACCTACTACAATATTATTATATTACACCCCACAATGTGATTGACCTGAGCTTGATTTATTCGCCCGGGTCAAGAGCAGTAAACTAATTCTCGTTCTTTTGGGAGGTATAATTTTAAAATATTTATACTACCAGAGGAAATATGACAAACATATAAATGCCAAAAAGAGGGCTGCAATGTAATTAGTCTTGAATTAAGACATTCATAATTTTTTTTTTAAATCCCACATGTAATGTTAATTGCAAAATGTGCTTCCAATTGATTTTGAAATGACCTCAAGCTGTGTTCAAGAGCTCCCGGGACGTTTGCATTTATGAGCTCATCATCACAATTTGATGTGCGTTCAAGTGATTTTGCAGAAGAAAAATAAATGCAGTGGCGAATTTCCTTTTCCTTTAAGCACCAATGCACATTTTAGTTATACAAGCTTGTTGTTTCATAACCCACCTATAAGAGCTGGTATTCTCCATCAAACTGAGTTGTACTGTCAACATTCACAATTAATTTAATGTAGTCTATAGGTGTTTATTTGTCTTGAAATAATGATAATTCCAACATTTGAGTGCAATACTTTCTAAGAGGTCATTTTTGACCGTTGAGTGCGTCAGTGCTCTGTAGTAAAAGTGTTTTGGTTTATACGGATTGCACTAATGACAGTTCAAACTAAGATAAACCTGAAGTTTACGATCCCTCGTGTGAAGATAAAATGTTATCTCGTATTGTTGGCATTGCATTTAAATCTGAATGTCATTTTGCTTCATAACATTGGCACTGACATTTAGTCCTGTCATTTCCAGTCACGTTGACCGCTGTACCCTGGGACGTCCACACCTCCTTCTGTGAGGGAGATGAAATCGATTGCTATGACCCTTAAGCTCATGCTTCATGGACACAGTGTTTACCTGCCATGCTTTATAATGTCTAGAATAAGAAAAAGACGGAGAAGCTTTCCTTCATTCTTCAAAACAATAGACCATTATTTTCATTGACCTTGATTATTAAGTTTGATAATAACAGAGGAAATTTACATGTAGAAGCCTTGAAAGTACAGTAGCAAGTAGTGGAAGAAGAAAGAAGGTGGAAATGATTTACACAATTATGACAGTTTTTGATGCAAAAAAGCCTCATTATAAAAGAATAAATGCACTTCAAGAAAAATATAAAAAGCTACACAGGTGTACAATATGTTTTCTTAAGAAAGATAAGTGTCTGGGGACGAATATGTGCCCTTGCTCTTGCAATTCATGAGTATTTAGCCTACTTGAGTTATTTATTATACAGTGTAGGAAAGTTAGCTACAGGAGCGTTTAATTCTTATCTTGCATGTACAGAATATATAGCAGCATTTCCTGGTTAGTCATCTGTCCCACGCTAAGTTTCCATCGACAGCTCGTTTTAAATATGGATAATTTGTCTTACAAAAACACATCGATTCGCTACAGGAGGCCTTTATTCACCCCCCGGAGCCATGTGATATGCATTTTAATATGGATGGATGCACTTTATTTCACTACTTTTGGACTGTTGAACAAAAAAAAAACACCCATGCCATTATAATAAAGCTTGAAAGAGCCAATCTTTTAAAATGTAACTCAGATTGGATTCGTCTGAAAGAAAAAAGTCATGATGCCTTGGGGGTGAGTAAAACATGAAATAATTTTCATTTCGGGTGAACTAACCCTTTAAGTCTGATGTCACTCATCGCTGCTTCTGGGTCCCAACTCTGATCAGATGCTACCAGAAAACAACGAACAGTGCTAATATACACCCACAATGTGAAATAATACCACCAAAAGAATTATTATAATCCTAATCTTTAACTGGAAAATGGCTACAAAATTGTTTCCTTGTACTGCTGGAAAACAATAATCTCTTATAGTTCTGCCAGTCATTTAACAGCCTTCAGTTTCCAAAGAAAAACTCTTCGATTTATGTTAATTATGATCAACACTTTATGTCCTTATTCTCAAAGTGCAGCTTCTCATAGCTTGTTGATTTACTCCATGCTTTTATAATAAAAATAAACTATCATTCTATTGATGGATGTGTTTGTTGCAGACTCTTGAATTTAGCTGTTATTTCGGATGTATGTGGTAATCTAGTCCTAGTGCTTCTCTTATAATAAGGAAGATGTAGATGTGCAGGATCCCCAGTCCCCTTTATAGATCTGAGAGCTTTCTGAGCGCGATGCTGTTTTAATGACACATTCCACACAGCCAGCAGACGGTCGGCCTGGCCCCCCTTCCCTCAGGCAGGACGCACACACTCCACTAGTGAAGAGGAATGAGTCAAGCCAACGCCTCGAGCACAACTAACTTACTATCATTTAGAAGAACAAACCTCTGGAGGGAAATAGATCATTAAATCATAAAGAAATGTGTTATTAGCTCCTATGAAAGCCAAGGGGATACAAACAGAATATGAACTGTATACGTCATTAGGTATATTAGTCAAATGACCCACATTCTTCACATATTTTGAGTAATGTTTTTAAATACTATAAATATGTTAATATTATATTTGATATACTAAATTTTAAGGGATATAAAAATGCTATGTTTTTCGTTTATTAAATATAAATAAATAAGGATTGCATATATTGTTTTATTTATTTATTTACTTTATTTATTCACCATTAAATTGGTATTAAAAGAGACATTTTCAGTTAGACTGACACTGCATTGTGTTTTGATATTTTGTTTTGTTTTATATTTATTTTAGTTAGATATTTTGCTCAAGTTTTAACTCTGTCTTCAATAAAGTGAATTAGAAAAATTCAGTTTTTCAGTTTGAGCTTTTTCCATACCTTCATATGCAATGTGCAGTCCTCCCTAAGTAATTATATTTTTAAAGTGCTCAGACCTTTTTTTTATTCTGACCAATAAATGGTGTCAGATCCATGCATCAGACCTGTTCAGTTTAATAATGTCACATCAGTGATACAGCTTCTCAGCCTCTGGCTCTTTTCAGACAAAAACCCCTTGCATTGTGGGAAATGAGCAGATATTTCCACACCTCATTTCCACCTTGTCAGTTTTAACAGTACAGTCTGGATTGTATTACAGCGAGAGGCTGTTCATGGTGCTTTGGTGATCCATAAATCTTGGACTTTCATAAGGCGGAGGGAGATAGAGAGGAAGCTTCCGCTGAGGTCTGCTAGTTCTAGATTGATTCGTCTCTTACGTAATGCAGAAATCAGCCATCGTTCCACTGGCTTCCTCCTGCTTGACAGTAGTTCACCCAAATGATCATTTTGTCATAATTGTCTCCTCCCCGATGTCATTCTGACCCTGTATTCTAGCTTGTTTAGGCGGTAGTGACATGCAATTCTTCTTTTAGTCCTCTGGAGTCAAGTGAGATCTCAGGTGACCCATCTGGCAGCTTCAACCTCCAACCGTGTCCAACCGTGTGGATCAGAGCCTGGAAATATATGGATTACCACGGGTATCTTTGGAAGCACTTGGCACACCGAGGCCAGCCCCATCATCGGATGAACTTGAGATGTTGTCACCTAATGTTAGCAGCTACTGCTTCAGACCATCATCTACCATTCCTCAGGTCTTTCTTGTACAGATCACAAAAGAAGATATTTTGAAAAGTGTAAATGTAGAAGGAAACTCATGCAGGTTTGGAATGACACGAGAATGAGGAAGTGATGGCACAATCTGCATTGCGGCCCGTAGGCTGAAAAACATTGACTCCCAGACAGCAGTTTATCTTAATTCTGCTCTCTAATATGTGTCTGGTGGCATTATCCATTCTTTAGTTCATCGTTATAGCTGCTGTGATATCTTCATATCCTGGCCTTCAGTCATTTTGAAATACACAGAGGCAAGTGAAGGGTCTATAAACACTATGAACACCGGTTAGGTAAGAGGGACACTCCGAGCCAAATATTCGACGCTCTCCAGTGTAGGCTAAGAATACACTGCTCAGGGAGCAGATGTGGAGTCTGATGAGCCATCTAATATGAGCACTTGCACAGACATGGTAACTGTTGCTTGGTATACATGTACCAGACAGAAAATTGCTCCAGGTTAAACAAGAGTGTGGAATCATTTGCATGTATGTTTAAGGCATTACATTTTCTTTTTTTATTCAGAACTACTTACAAAATATTTTGAAATGCAGTTTATGACATTATCTGCTAAGAAAACGCTTCCTTTACCAGTAAACAAGTCTTAAAATTGCACTTGCACATTTACTTGTTTTTCTTTCCTGTGGTTGTCAGGCTATATATTCAAGGATTATTTATTGAATAATTTATCTGAAAGTCAAAGCAGATTTTTGTGTATGTGTGCCTGTGTTAGCCTTGAAGCCTTTGAATATCAACGAGTAAATGAAATGCCGCTGGTCCAAACAATCAGCACCAAATTCTGTTATATTCAAATTATTCTGCATATTATCACATGAGATTTCTGGGTTAGCCTATATAAAACATTGAAGCATTTACAACAATTTTACATTTCTAATCCAAGTTATATAGTATTTATGCCCAGAGCCTTCCTTGAGGCAGTTCTTATCATTTTGTTTGATTTAAAATGCTGCTCTCTTCACACAGGCACATTTGTGGGAACTCAGTGATGTTTTCTGTCTGTCTGTTAAAAGAGCACTGCATCCATTGAGAATGTATTAAGAAAAGCGTATGCTGGAGCTGATAAAGCGCAGGGCTTTGTAACCCACCCACATGCTCCAACAATATTACATCACATTCTCCATTCTTCCCAGTTTATGATCAGTGCTGTAAATGCACATTACACATGTGCTCTTTCCCTTGTCTGGAATACATTATATGTCTGCTTTGACGTCACAACTGCTCTCAGAAACCCCAATCACAGCCTGCCACTGACCGCCATCCTAAACTAAAATTACAGTTTAACATGTTCTCTGTTTATTCATCTGTGGACATGCAGTAGTAAAGAAACCCCACTTCATAGTATATTTTAAGACCTTTTCTTGTTTGCATGGCCTTTGTGATGCTCAATGGCTCACAGAGTGTGTTTAACAGGTGTGCTGACGTGTGGTGCTAAGTTTCCCACACTTGGAGTTGATGAATGAGCAAACAAGATTATGTAGCTATCAAGGACAACTTTTTCCTTTCATGAAAAACAACCGTCACGAGACAGACTCTTAGGTATACAACAAACAGCTTGGATGGAAAATCCCTGCTAAAGGAGAAAGAACTGACAAATAGATGTCGTAAGGACATTGTTCATTTAGATTCACAAGCACTTGATTTGATTCGATTTGAGTTCAATGGCAATGGCAGCGTTTCAAAGTGATCCAAAACAGTAGCTGGTCACATAGTGTTTTATTTAAAGCACTGCCTCATGCATATTTCTGATTCCCCAAAAAGAACCAAATCAGAGTCATTTGTTCTTCAATTGTACTAGACTGGTCATGTTGTATGTTTTGATTTTGCATGCAGCACGTGAGAAGAAAATCATGTCCGAATCTCCAAAACAGGCCGTCAGGTTTTCAGTAATGGATTTTAGGCTGCAGCATAAACAAATTCTACAAAAAAGGTTTTAGCTTTTTTAAATGGAAGGCAACACATTTTGGACTCATTTTTCTGTAAGTGGTCAGTCTCCTCGATAGTAAATCTCAAGGCAGCCCTTCTGAGTGTGTTTCCATTAGCAGTTAGTTTAAGGATAAACAGCACTGGCTGCCACAGCTAAGAAGCAGTCCACTAACCACCAGAACTGGGCTTCTGCCTGAGACAGTTACTACAGGAGGGAATGGATTCAGCCTAATTACATACCAGAGAGAACAGAATAGAAAGCATGTCTGATAGATTCTTCATCTAGTCACAGAACCATATTCCATGATAGTTTTTTTTTTTGCTTAGGAGCATGTCCATATGTATATTATATACTTTCTGCGTGTGTTTTTCAAACTGCATCTATTTCTTTTTGAAATGGCTATAATTACCCAACTAGATTCACCACTGGACTAAGCTGATATTCAAAAGGAAGTGTTTATTCATTCTTGAAAGGTAGCAGGAGATCGGAACGTCAAGCTCTTTAACTTTCTGGGCTAAAGCTGTTACTGTTGTCTTTATAAATCTGGCTTGTCTTTGATCGCTGAGAGTCAGTCTAAGGCAGAGGTTCTCAGCTGCTGGGTTGTGCCACAAATACTGTAGGCCTATGAACGTTTTGTGGTTTTTAATATCGAAGGTACTGCATCCAGTAAAACTCATTTGTATTTGAGCAAATTAATGTCACATTGATAAAGACAAATCTTTTTTTTAATTCTTAATAATTTCTTTTTTTCACATTTTTAAAAAGTATCTCATGTAAATAATTATGCATATTATTGGATCTATGCAGTTCATGATTTTACAGATAAGTATACCATTTATTTTAAAGTCTACACATTTCTTTTTTTGCTTCTTTTTTTGCAAAACCAGCTGAGAAGCACAAAAACAGCTGAAAACCACTGATGGTGAAGCAAAGTCAGCTGAGAACCGTTTATCGTGTAGCAAAGCCAACAGAGAACCACTTATTATTAAGCAAAACCAGTCGAGAGACACTTATTGTGAAGCAAAACCAGATGAGAACTGCTTATTTGAAGGGAAAGTGGGTGGGCAGGGAAAGCAACTGAGGGAGTGAGAGAATACGTTTCACGCAGCTGTTTTTTTCAGGAAATAGCGTTTTCAGAGACGCAACAGCATTCCTTACTTACAGGGCGCTGGATCATCTTTCCTACTTTCCTTGCAGCACCATATTACCACATTATTCTTATTAATGCACTCTCAACACACTCATGCACTCTTCACCCTTCACTCCCGCCAACTTTATCCAAGACTGTCAAGAATGTCCTCGTCTGCTTTGATTACATAACCTACTGTCTTTGCCCCACATTCACATTGTTCATCAGAAAAGATGTTAGAAAGATGTTATCCATTAGCCTAAGCGCCTGAAAATAGCCTTTTCACTGAGCATTTCAAAGTTTTAGGAATTCAAAGCATTCCTAAAGCAACAAACATAATTCACACGTGAACTCATTCTGCACAATCAGTACTCTGTTCTGAGTGTGTTTTCGCTTGTTACAGACCAACAACCATGAGCTTGAGGCAGTCATCGGTCCGGTTGACCTGTCACCTGTCTCAGGGGTCCGAGACTGAACGGGGCCCCCATGTTGTTGGCACCATCTGGGTTTGCCTTTGACATAATGTCATGTGTGGGACAGGGCAAGCTGTCTGGAGAGTCAGATGTGGAAATGCAAACAAACTCAGGGCTGCCATATGTGTTTGGACCAACAACTTCTGTCAAAAACCTCCTTCTTCCAGAGAAAATGATGCAGTTCAGCCTTTAAAGCCCAGTGCTGCAAATCAAAGTTATGAAAGAAGACAGCGCTGTCAGTTTTTCCATGTGTGTAGCACTGATTCTTTTTGCATACACTGTGTGCCAGCTTATGGATTTGGTGTCTACTGCATTTCTGATACTTTAAAAACACAGAATCGCTGCTAACATAATTTAGTAAGTCGTGTTATGATTTGTCAGGACGTTCTGCTGTGTTTAACCTCAGTTTATACTTTATTTGTGACGTTTGTGACGTTTGTCAGTGACGTTCTGAAGCTTCTGTAAGTTCTATATAAATGGATAATTTTATTTCAGTTTTTGAGATTTCTTGCCCTTTCTCTGAGAACAAGGAATAATATTTCAATCAAACAATCATAGATTAAAGTCCTTACACCTCTTTCAACCCTAACATCCTTCTAAAATGGGAAGAATATTATTGGTTTATATAAACATTGTACAAACCCCCAACCCTTAACCTATCTGTAAAACTTGATTAGTTAATAGGAATTTTGTTCTAGGACTCACACAGGAACATGACCTACTTGGGTAAATCACATTAAACAAGTTAAACGTCAAAGAAGAGGGACTAAATGGCAAAAATAACAAGAGCTGTTCTAAAAGTCTAGAACTGAAGTTTGGTTAACAAGTGTTGTTTTGAATTCCCAGCCACTGAAGTCAGTTTCAACTTGAATGTGGTTGTCATAGACCAGTCCTACAAGTCACAAAGTGTACAGAAGAACTCCCCAGACTCAGTGTCCCATCATGTATGAACATGAATGAACTAACTCATAAATTTACTGGAAATATGTGTCTCTTCGACAGACCCGAAGGCTGACGAAAGTGGAACGGCAGCGGTTCAGTGAAGAGGTGGAGATGCTGAAGTGCCTGCAGCATCCAAACATCGTCCGTTTCTACGACTCCTGGAAGTCCACCATGAAAGGACAGAAGTGCATCATCCTTGTGACGGAGCTCATGACGTCAGGGACACTGAAGACGTAAGTTCAGGCCAAGCATGGTTGTGTAAAATTGCTACAAAAGTACTTGCAGATGGAGTGGCCATCAAAGATTCCGGTACAAAGACAGGAAAGTTGTCTCTCCTGTAGATAAACTTTTCATTCTGTGTATTCTCACATGAGACACTGAAGCCCAACTGCTTTTTTCCACTCATTATCAGAATAATAACTGTGCTTTGTCATTCTGCAGACACTTTTATCCAGAGTTGCTAACTGCAGAATGACATTAATTTGGAAAAGTATCTTTCTCGATAAATGGAATACTGTAGCTTTTTTTTTTTTTTTTGCCTCGCTCACAACCTCTAATGGATAACAAATCAAATTGTTCACTACCATAGTTTAAATGTATATCCCTGTATGCATATATTATGAAACAAATTTTATATTCAGTTTAATTTGACAGTTTAAAAAAAAAAAGTGGCTCCATCCCAAATTGCATAGCAGGAATATCATAAAATGACAAATAGGAGAATGAAATGAAAGCCCACAGCTCAGTTCCAAGCATAGTGATCTTTCTAACTGCCAACTGCCTACATAGTCTATCAAAATATTGCTCGCCATGGGAGACTGAACTCAAATTGTTTCAGTAGAGCTTGTCGTT
Organism: Carassius gibelio; assembly: GCF_023724105.1. Lineage (NCBI taxonomy): Eukaryota > Metazoa > Chordata > Actinopteri > Cypriniformes > Cyprinidae > Carassius > Carassius gibelio. Next base: position 28,190,139 of record NC_068398.1, on the reverse strand, counting down.
AGCATGTTGCTAAGATAACAGTGCAATTTCCTAATAATACATTCTGGAATTGACCCTTCACAAAGACCTGCCCCCTTTAAAATACATTGCGAAGCAAAGAGGACGCTGACAACATGCTGAAACACAAGACAGAGCAGGTTACCTTTGGTATGAAACAAAATCTCAGCTGTCAAATTTAGTAATTTTGTAAGAAATTCAAACAATAGATACCAATTTGTGGCTCTTTAGTGTGTCGTGTCTCTGTAGCACCTCAGTTCAAGTGGCACGTTAACCGTTTATCTCTTCATCTTTACTAGTTATAGCGCAAAATAAACATGAATGAACATTAGAAGGTATCTTGTTTCAACTGCGCAAAGACCTCAGTATACCAAAATGTATACGTTTCAGTCCACCAATGGTAATCTAATCTCCCGTCTGGTTTGTTTGTCAGACAAAATGGCAGATTTAACGTTAGGATCAGGCGATGGGAATGATGGTCTAATCACCTGTCAATCAAACTCATGGCAAAGTGCCTTCTTCATGAAGAAAACACATGCTTAGACAAATTTAGTAAAAATGATGCCTACTATAACCCCAATGCCGACCTGTTTACCTGTAGGTACCTGAAAAGGTTCAAAGAGATGAAACTAAAGCTCCTCCAGCGTTGGAGTCATCAGATCCTGAAAGGCCTTCACTTCCTGCACACCCGAACACCTCCCATAATCCACCGAGACCTTAAATGTGACAACATCTTCATCACTGGCCCCACTGGATCTGTTAAGATTGGCGATTTGGGCCTAGCAACTCTCAAGAGTGCCTCATTTGCCAAGAGTGTCATTGGTGAGTTCAAAAAAATTTCAGTTTACTGCTTAGATGTCAACATCTTCACGACACTCAACTGTAAACGGTGCCCTTATCTATCTCTACTATGGGCTTACCTTGTTTGTTTACTCTGTCAACTGTATTAATCCCATGACAAGTGATTGACACAGATTTCTCACCCTGCTTGTATTCAGAAGTGCTTCTATCACATTAGCTCATTACCGACACAGTTTAAAATCTGATTTACTCACACTCAGGTTAGGAGAGCTCAGTGACTTGAATAAGTAAAAAAATGTGTGAGCTGCATGGGACATCAGGAAAGCACCACCAATAGATCAAGCTCAAGTTCAGCTTGGATCTCAAATGTACTGTTCATGTTTATAAGAGCACATTTAACATTCAGTCACTTGTTTGACCAGCTAACTCACTGAGATCAAGATTATGACTTGAGCAAGACACTTTATACAAGGTTATTCCTCGTAATACCCTGTTTAAGCTGGATTAAGATGGTCCTGTGCTGGTCCTAAGCAAATAGCTCCTGCTCAGGACCAGCTCATGACCAACTAAGGACCAGCTTAATCCAGCTCAAACCAGATGCTATACTTCAAAACATAACTACAGGTTATGTATGTTACTTTGAAATGATGAAAGAGCCTGCTAAATGGTCACTAAAGGTTTGTTTTTGGCATTGTTCTTTGCTTCCCCACAGGAACACCAGAGTTTATGGCTCCAGAGATGTACGAGGAGAAATATGATGAAGCTGTTGATGTTTATGCCTTTGGCATGTGCATTCTGGAGATGACCACATCAGAGTACCCTTACTCAGAGTGTCAAAACGCTGCGCAGATCTACCGCAAAGTCACCAGTGTAAGTCAATCCTCGCAGCTGTATTACACGCTTGAAAAGAACGTCATGGCCCCAGGCTGTACTCAATATGGTTTTTACCATCAATACAGACTTCATTGTTTTGTCAGGTTGCATGAAATATATAACCTCTATCTCTGTCTGCCTCTCACACAAACTTTAGCTTGCACAGGCTTGTAAAAATCAAGTTTCTTTTTTGGAAACTATAGTTCCTTGCCTGTATGAGGCTCTTGTTGACATTTATTTGCAACATGGATACAATTAGCGCATCTCTCTTGAGCTGTAATTCTGTTTAGAAGATGGTGATCTTTTCTCTCATCCAGATCTCTAATCAACCCCCTGGATCTCTAATCAACCCTAGAGTCCAAACTGATTTCTAATTACAGTGTTGCAAATGTGTCATTTCATTGTACTTGTGTGCAATGCATGCTAACCGCAATCTTGGGTGTGCATCGAGTTGCATGGTTATAATCTCTTCCATGACGGATGACTTTTTCCCTTGGGGTGGCTCATTAAGAGTCCAGCCAATCGGCATGTTTACGTGAATAATATACAAAGCAAAAAAAACACACAGTTATACAGTTCTAGAACAACAGTAGTCGCATTGTTGAATACAGAAGCCCTAGAGGAAATCTGTTATTTTGATGGGAAAACTGGCTGATTTTCTCTTTCTCTTCTTGAAACCTCAAATCAGTTCCATTTATGAGGTATTTAATGGCCAACACATGTTGAAGAAAACGTTTCCAGTTTGTAATACTTTACATAGATGGATGCCATCTCAATATCTGTGTTTTTTATATTTAAACTATCTTATAGCCAAAGAAAAGCATAAAAACTGTTTTATATATATATATATATATATATATATATATATATATATATATATATATATATATATATATATATATTAGGGCTGTCAAATGATTACATTTTTTTATCAAATTAATCAGAATTTTCAGTGGATTAATCAGGATTAATCACTATTTGCAATTACACCTGAATCCTAACCATTATTTTTTTTAACTGAAATGCATATCAAAAGATAAATAACAGGACACAGATACATAATTTTCATGTATTGATTCATCAATATGTGGTTCTTTTTTTTTGGAATTTCAAAAGTTTAACATTTACTTAGATCAAATTTACCTGAGCACTATATCAAACCATGCCATTTAACTACAGATAGTGTAAGAGTTTTAGGTGAACCAGTGGTTAAACATAGCCACATATCTATGAAATTATGCATAGAGAAACTCGAAAGAATGAACTCAGAAACACAAACATGAGCCACCATCACATAAGCAGCACTCTGGGCACTCTTGTTTTTGGGAGGTGTTCATTTGCTCTGCCACAATACTTTAGGATCGATATTTTCATGTTCTGAAGGCTTCAAGTGCCAGTAAAACCAAGTAAAAATGCATATGCTTTTCCAAACAGCTGTACTTTTCGCTGCATTGCATGTATGCGTTCGTGCATGCGCAGTGTGAAACACAGGACACTATAACAGGAAGAAGCTCCAGCGTATCAACTACCAAAGTCGTCTCTGTTTATCGAGCTTGTTTTTGACAGCCCTAATATATATATATATATATATATATTAGTGCTGTCAATCGATTAAAAAAAATTAACTAATTAATCGCACAATTTTTTAAAATTAATCGCGATTAATCGCGATTAATCGCAATTAAAAGACTGAAACTTTTTGGATATGTAAATGTAAAATGTAAATAATTAATGTAAACTCAAGACAAAGAAACTATTTAAATTCGAAATATGATTGTTTATTGGAATTTTTGTTTAACTTGTAACACAGATTTTCTCATGTAAACAACATACCTGCAATAAATCATCAATATCCTCCAAATTAACTGTTGGCTTGAAAGCCATATTTATTACAGAAATAAAAACACAGGCATGTAAGTACCATTTGAATTTCAAAACAATCAATGCCAATAAAAAACAAAAATGATTTCCATGTTGAATTCTAAGTGGACTGCAAAAAAATTCCAAAGTATAGTCATTGCCAGTGCTTTAAGTGAGCCGGTACGCTCATTTGGACATCTGTTTTAATAGAGGTTTTAATCTTTTACCTGCACTGCCGATTTTCAGAGCGCCCTTCACAATGCAAGCTTCCTAATTCATCCCACCCAGAGCAGAAACTACATTACCCATTCACCCTTAAGTTATACAAGTGAATAGCGCATGTGTCGCTTTTCCCACTGTTAAGTGTCAACAACTCATCGTGGCCGGAGAAGGTGTGTGAAACTCGTTGTGAGTTATACTAAAGCAAAATCTTGAGTATTTATTGTCTGATAAACATTAAAAACTGTCTGCGGAGGTTGAGTCGTCCTGCAGCCCCCGCTGGCTGTTCATTGGCTGCAGCATCTTTTTTCTAAGTTCTAAAAAAATACCGTAGACGGCAAGGCACAAATTTAGATATTCATTTATCTAATTAATCTATAGCCTATGCACAAAGACAATATGATCTTTTCGTCCCCTTTTTGTTTTAAAGCTTGATGAAGAGAGAGAGCGCAAGTTGCTGCAGCTGAGGAGGACAGTGATGCACGCGTACAGGAGTGATTGACAGTTCGCGGCACTGTGTACAAAAAATACTCCGCTACACAATTATTTCGTTATTTTCATTTAAGCTTATTAACGTTAGCGTTACAGAAAGGTCTGATTTACGCACTGTTACAGTCATTGTTTTTGTTTTTTTTTTTGTTGTTTTTTTTAAATGACATTTGAGTTCATGATTTTAATGTTGCTGTTTCTTGTGGCAGACTAAATGAAGAGTAATGTTTCTTGTGGCAGACTGAAGAGTAATCCGGCAGAGTTTTATACTGAAACTTTCCGTCTAAAAGTCCTTCCTTGGTCTTATCCATATTTCTTTGCACGTTGAACACACATAGGCCACAACTGGAAATAAAAAAAAAAACTGCAACCGCGTTAATTGCGTTATTTTTTTTTAACGCGTTAAATATTTCAAATTAATCGAATGCGTTAACGCGCTAATTTTGACAGCACTAATATATATATATATATATATATATATATATATATATATATATATATATATAAAGAGATTTTATTCTATTATAAGGGTGGTCTCTCATTAGCAGTGCCATATTGAGAATACATGACCAGCGCAATAATCCTCACTTTATCACAAATTTGTTTCAGAGTAAATTAATCATGAGTATGTATGTTTACAAATACTTTAAAAGTTCAGTATCAATCAGACTGAAACACTATTTTGTACTGGCTGGACTGACAGACCTAGATAATAAATTGTAGCTTGCTAGCAAAACATAAAAACATATATGGATGCCATCTTAAAATATAGCCATCCTTCGTAAACTACAGAGTTTGCAAAGTTGAAACTCAATGCAAATGTAATTTCAAGTATTATTTGGGTTGTTCTTGTTTTATTTCATATGCATTATTAGCATTACCTATGATAATTGTACACCTGTTTTGGCTTCTCTTTTTTTTTGCACATTCAAAGACAATATATTGTCCCTTTCTGCATCATGGTCCAGTGTTTATGGCATTACAAGCACTAGGTCTTTAATCAGCACGTCCTTTGGTTGTTTGTTCCTGTTTTCCCTCGCTGATTAGTTTTTGAGGCCATATCAGATTCAGCTGATAAGGAAAGAGGAAGGAAAGCGTAAATTAGATGCTTGCATTAGTTTGTGTGCCTGACATGACAAACAGACATCACCTTTCATCCTGCTGTTCCTGACACAGTTGAGAAGAGACTTTGTGGCTTTGAAGTTGGCATGCAGAAATTGCATGGTTGGTCGGAGAGCAGATTTCCGTTTTCCTGAACACTGAGTGATAAGGATGGACAGAGCGAGACTGTAGCACTTTTCCAAAATGCAGTGAGCAGCCCATCTAGGCAACATTTTAGCATCATGGGTTTGCTTCTGATGCAAAAAATAAAATAAAAATAAAAATAAGAATCTAAGGAAGTGTCTTACATATCCATTGCTGTCTTTCAGAAGTCTGCATTTAAATGTTTCTTAAAGAAGCCTCCTATGCTCACCTAAGCTGCATCTATTTCAATAGTACAGTAAAATTGTGAATTAATATTAGAATTTTAAATAAATATTTTCTATTATGATATATTTTAAAATGTAATTTTTTCCTGTGATGGTAAGGCTGAATTTCTCACATAATCATTCTAATATGTTGATTCAGTGCTTAAATATTTGTATTAATATTATCAATGTCACATATACAGTATATATATATATATATATATATATATATATATATATATATATATATACTGGTCAATTTAATGTGTCCTTGCCAAATAAAAGTATTAATACATAATAATAAAAAAAGGCAGTACAGTACATAATACATTTTTTGTCTTGTTTTAAATATAAATATAATGAATGTTTTAAAAATATTGATTTTCAAGTAAATTTTATAGATGTTTGTACAAGTTTACTAGGTCCAGGACAAAAATGCTGATTTAAGCCCCACCAAGGACGATAACTATAAAGATAACGATATTAGCGTCGACACACGTGTGGAAGATAAAATCTGTTTCTCTAAGTGCATGCTCATCTGCCACTTTAAGTTCTCAAGCTCTAGAGCAGGATGGAGTCTGATTGGGTGTCAATCTTTGTATCATTCATCAACTGGAAAAAAATAGTGCTGAAAGCGATTCCAACTATATAATTTCTCTGTGCCTTTATCGTTATATCTGCAGTGTGGACTCTGCTATTATTTAATATTGACAATTTTTAGAACTATATTGTTATCGTTATCTTTATAGTTATCGTGCTTGGTTTGAACAGGCATTTAGACAGATTCATTTTTCTGTGTATGTATATCTTGTATATCTGAAGATCGGAATTTTATCTTGAATATAGTGAATATATCTTGTATATCTGAATTTTGCATGTGTATCTTGTACGCCTGCATTTGCATGTCCATTCACATCACCGACTGGAGCCAGTCTTAAATCACTGATTATGACTGCTCATTTCCACATTGCACACAGTGGATCGTCTATGCATGATCTAAGAGTGTGGACACAAACAATGCAGTGGCCCCTGGCAAGCATGGGAGGGATGCAGAGGAGTTCAGCGGGGTAACGCGGAGCCCAAAGGAGCTCCAACCATGTGCCTGAGCATCAGCTGATTGGAGAATGTGTCTCAAAGGCACATTCATATTTGATCCCGATGGGCTTTTGCACTTCCCTGGGTTAATGAAAATCATCCTCTGTGTCACTGGGGGCTGAGAGCGTGGGGTTTGTGATTCGGCGGTCATGGTCTGTGGAGGAGGCGTTTGACCCCGGCGTGTTTATGAGAGCAAGAAAGACACTGTTGTTTGTAGATAGTTGTGTGTTCTGTTTAGACTGTAGACGGGGTTTATGATCTGCATAAGCATGAAACAAGCTTTTAAGAGACAGAAAAGGGAATGTTCAATTGTTCCTGGAGCAAAGGAAGTTCGGAAGACAAACAGCAGCTTTTCAAAGCTGTTTTTCAAAGCACGCGTTCCAGGCGTCCCAGAGAGACGAGGCATGTAAAGCAGAAAAACATTTATATGCAGACACTGAGCATTGGAAACAACAGGCTCCTCTAAGAGATGCGTTTCTGTTTGTGTATGTTTGTTTTGGGCGATGCGCAAATTCCACAAAACACATGCATTTTGTCGAGGATCGAGGTTGAGCTTTAATATTCAGAGTCTTAAGTGCATAAAATGTTCTCTGACAAACACGATCCTCAATCCCGCCGTGTTTGTTTTTCAGATTGGTCGAGCTCAACTTTCTGACCCGCCGGTCCCTGCACTTAAAATTCTTCTGTTGTTATGCCACGGCTTTTTCTGAGTGTTCTACTATCACCATGGCAACACAGTCTCTTATTTAGTTCTTGACCTGTCATTCTTTCTAACTGCAGAAAATCATTTTGTTCGGTTAAAAAGGAAACGTGACCCACCTGAGAACAATTTCTGAAATATAAGAGCCTTCAAGAGCCTGACACCTTGCAAGTCATAGTTTTTTGACAATTCAATTTCTTTTCATCCAAATATTCATATTTTTCATTCAGTAATTTTTGTTCAGATAAATGATAGATCATATCAGAAATATTGTGTGTGTGTATTGTGTAGATAGATAGATAGATAGACATCTGCGCACACACAAACACACATGCATACAGTATATATATATATATTTACAGACATGGTCATTGAGTTAAAAAAATTGTTTTTAATTAAAACATTTTTAATTTTAGGTTGTTAGTGTTATTCTGTTTATCTAAAGTAAATTTCACTTGTTCCAGTAATGCAATGCTGACGTTGTCATGGCTCCAGCTAATTAAGTTTAATACAATTAGACGTGAATCTGGGTCCTGCATTGCCATGGGGACAGGTCTGTTCTCATGAGGTTGCAGAGGCGTTAGGACCAAACTTACTAATGTGCATGTTATCGGGAGGGCAAAGATTGTGTAACACCTCTGCATATTAGATGTACTATAATTAGACCATGTACACACCACTATGATGTCTTCTCATCTGCCTACGCTTAAACATGGATAAAACTTGATGAAATGTCATGTACATGGAATATAATGTTTTTCCAAGGAACTGGTGCACCTGATTGTTGAAGTATGTAAGATTATGTCTTTTTCACCTGTGTCTGACCGTCAGTGTATCCACAGCGGATTGAGTGACATGCAGAACCAGAGGGAAACAGACAGAGAGAATTAAGACTGGACCAGATGTTAATTATGTCTGTTAGTCTTTGCGGAGCCAGTGATGTCACTGAAGCATGTGGTCGGTCTTACCACATTAGCTCAACTGATAGAGCATGGTTCGATTCCTAGGTAATGTAATGTACTAAACAAACTGATGAAATCTGTATCTTGAATCAGGAGGTAACAAACCTGTATTTTTCTGACTTTTCTTTCTTCCGTGGGACTTAAAAGTAGAGATTTGAACTGTAAAATGCAAATCATTGGGGTACAAATGTGTCACGATGTGTGATAGGGAAAACACAAGGAGAGGGTAGATCCAATTGCAAGTATGATGTTTAATAACAAAAAGGGTAATACAAAATAAACAGTCTTGGGAGACAAACAAAACAAAAAAGGAAACCGGATGAAATGGACTGTAAAACTCGGAGGTAAGGGGGAGTCTCAGGAGACGAGAATATCACACATAGGGTAAGGACTCCATGCAAACAACAGAGAAGGACAGCTATTTATAAGGAGACTAACGACAAAGGATTGTCTGCACCTGTGCGATTAATTGGAGTGCAATTACTGTGAAGACAGGACCAGACTGGAGGAATTAAAGTGCCTATGGTGAAGTGCCTAAAGAGAAGTGAGCTTACTAGGGAACACCCAGGAAAACAGAGACTGACAGCTTGACAAAATGTTGTTAAAATAACCCTTTAACTATAAGAACCATCATAGCAGCTTAAAATGTCCTGACTGATGTTTTCAAAAATTAACATCACTTTTTTTTATATTCAAATACAGCTAACACTGAATCACACATGATGTATTTATCGAAACATGTAACCTTGCAATTTTCCATATTTATTTTCCAATTCAGCCCATGCTGTTTACCTGTTAAACACACAGCAGAGACGAAAAGCCTCTCCATCAAGCATGAGGTCCGCGCCAGCAAGATGACTGTGGTCACTTAACTAAGACGCAGAGAAAATTGAACCTGCCTTTTCACTGAAATCAAAAGCTTTCAGGTCGATTTATTGGCTTACAGTGAGCATTAACCTTATAATGAAACTTGCCTTTAAAATGAACAAAGATCCAGCAAAGCTAATCAACCTAATCACAGTTCTCATGAGAGAACATTTAGATGCCATTTAACACTTGGTTTCTGTGGACACATTTGTGAGTACATTGGTATGAGTACATTCATGATCTGGAGTTCAGCACAGTTTGTTTGTGACGCCTCCAGTTTGATACACAAACAAGTGGCATGTTTATGTTGACAGCTAGAAAGGTTGGCCTATCTGTCTGCAATCCTTGGGGAAAAGGTCACTTCACATCTACTGTGATGTTTTCACACTAAGAGCATGAAAAGTGTTTCGACTGGACCTGGCAGGAAATCGTAATTCTCAACATTTGCTCTTTGATAGCTCACAACACTTAATGGAGTTGAATGGGTAAAATTTAGTGATAAAAAGATTCAGTTGGTTAATGCAGTAACTAACATGACCTAACCATGAACAAGACTTTACCGCATTTATTATTTATTTTGGTTAATATACATTTCTACATTACTACATTTTAACAATTAAAGTTAGAAATTTGAATGTTTAATTTGTTATTAAAATGTATTATGAACAAACAAGACAACGCTGAATAAAAGTAACTTTTTAAGATGAATAAAACCATTTTTGATCAGTTAGAAAATGGTAGAGTTCATACTGACATTTGTTCAGATAATCTATTTGAGAGAAGACGTGCAATTACTGAGAGTTTTTCAGGGTTTTCACTTCTTACAGAAAGTTTAGAAACGAATGAAATCGTGAATATTTATGACGGCAAACTCTGTATGAAATCTGGTTTCAAGCCACCAGCACATGACCGCTGCAGCACTTTCAGCTGGATTTATATGATTTATATTTCACCGCTGGATATGTGCTCTATAACCATGTGTGTGACAAATAAAAATCTTAAATCTCGAATCTTAGATGTAATGTTAGGCTTCTTGCATAAATGTGAGGCAATGATCATTCCTCAAGCCATTGGCAAGGAAGAAGAAACCGAGAGAAGATGCAGACCAGAAATTAAACTTTTTTTTCTTTTTTGTTTCTTAGAACAGGATTCTTAAGGCTTGCTGGTTTTAGCCGGTTTAAAGTGGTTTCTAGCTGGTCTTTAACTCATTCAGATGGTCTCTCAGATTAACCTGCTAATAATGATCCCAAACACCTCTAAATCCAGCTTGAACAGGCCGAGAGACCTAATGCTGGAGTAGGAAAAGAGCTGATTAACAGTGTGTGAAACAAACATAAATTTGGTTCTTTGCTTCATAGTCTCTAGGGGTCTTCTCCAAAGACTGATGCCATCAAGAGGCGCCTGACCAGTGAAAAATCATTCACCTAATCCCTTTCAACTAACTCCTGAACCCCTGATGAAAGCCTACGAGATCAGTTTTACCCAGAAGTGGTTTTCAGGGGCGAGTTCTTCAGGCCGCCCCGCCTCCTTTATGCTGAATTGCACCTCTGTTTTGTATTTTCTGTTTTCCTTTCCATCTCAAACTTTCAATGGGCCTATTATCTGAACAAGTAACACCAAAGCGTCCTGGTTACGTCACAAAGTTACTCTCTGTGTTTTCTGGGCAGTGTAGAACATTGAGGTTGCCACAAAAATGTTCTGTCCAACAACAGCATGGATCTTTTCCATAATGCCTTTTGCAATGAGTGTATGGCAGCGCACCTGGCTGGAAGAATACTGAAATTATGTCCTCCGTGAGGATTTTAGGCTAAGATCGCTGTTTTAAGTGATGATGTGATGGATTTGAACTGGTTTACGGCATATACTCACACAGTTTATGTGCTTAAGTTTTTCATATCACTGCAGTGAGGACATTTACCTTGAATCAGTGGGTTCTGTGAAAATGTCTTCAGCATCACAATTTTGTGGTTTTCACCTCATTTGTTTTACAGTGTGATTTTAGCTGTCTCAGAATAAGGGCTTGATTTAATTTTGCTTTTCCACTTAACAAAGGAGGTGGATTGTGAAAATAGCGTTTCCTTGAATTCCAGAATTGGATTTCTTATCATCTGAATGAAAAAAGTGATGGTCCTTCTAGAAGAACAGTGATTTTATAGAATGACTGTACCATTAGCAATTCTTCTTTAAAATCCATTATAGAATTAATCAAAGTGTTCTTTGTAGTCATTTTTATAAGTGTGTTTGTGAGTGTTTATTATGCCCAATTGTGGAAATGTCCTTGTAAAACTCAAAAAAGAGTTGAGTGTGGAAACAGGCAACCAAACCATGCTCTGCAAAGCACCTCTTGTGTGATGGATGTTTATCCACAATATTTTAGCAAATTAGCTCAAGTATATACAAATGATTACAATTAATTATGATTAATCACAATTTATTTATATCAGCTGCCAGTAGTAACTGTAGTAGAATTAAATTGCCATCAACTTATCTGTTCATCCAGTGAACATTCAGTTTAAATTAATATCAACTCTAAGAAAGATATGAAAGATCTTTGCTACAGTATTAATGCATTAGAGCATGAAGCTGGATAAGAATCGTAAAGGGACATTATTCACAAGCAGGACCAGAAACTATTATTTGTGCACACATGTTTTATTAACAAATCGCTTACACACATAACTAATCTAAACAAACAAACATACAATAACTTATATATCGGGAAAGATGAAATGAGACTTAATGGATGAAACTATCAGAAAAAAAACAGAGAATGAAGCAATTGAAAGAGTCAGTTAACCACCTGAGTAAAATCATCAGTGCCGTTTTACAATGAGGTTTATAGCCTATACTAAACCTCTGTTTCGTTCAGTTAAATATACGATACTTGTATTGCCTTGGTCATTGACGAGTGTTCGGATGCAGTCTTGGATGAAAGTCTAGATGGTTTCTATGGTATATTATGTAAACAAAAACTTTTATTTTGTATGCGATTAATCGCGATTAATCGTTTGAGAGCACTAGGTTTTTAAAATGTTTAAACTGGATTCCAAAGCATTTAAAAAAATTATTCAGTTTGATTCGGCACATAATTTGATGAACTGTGATTAACAACAGAGCAATTCAGTATTAAAAAAAAAATACATTTATAAGATTCTTGCCCTAATGTGTATCGAGCAAGAAAAGGGAGTGCAGACTGTTTATTGCAACAATATATAAATAGATTATTTAGATATTGTCATATTTTAAGATTTATGCATATGAAGCAGTGTTAAATTAATATTTGATACGCCTGGTCCATGCATTGTACATGATTTCAGATTTTACTATGTTTGTGGGAACCAAATATTGGCAAAATATGAGGCACATGGCTATGCAGTTCTCTTTTGTTTGACAGAATTAAATATCTTTAAATACTCTACCTGTAAATATTGTAAAAATGATCTGTAACTTCCTCATTCCAGTCCTTAGAAATATAGCACTATGTAAATACCAACGCTATGTAAATACAGCATTACATTCACACTTTTACAATTTACAGTTTGAAGAGTACTGTAAAGTGAATTTTCCTTTCTTTACCCTTTCCTATCCCCCAAACCCCCCTCCTCCTCTATGTACCTCGCTCTTTTTCAGGGCATGAAGCCAGACAGTTTTTACAAAGTAAAAGTCCCTGAACTGAAAGAGATCATTGAAGGATGCATCCGGATGAACAAAGACGAAAGGTAACTATAATGTCTACAAGGTCATTTAACAAATAGGGACATCTGTAACCAAAGAGCTGCAAAGGCGTGTATGTGCACCAGCAGTCGTCGTAATGTTTTAACACCTGCCAGACGGGTTTTTACTGTTAAAACAACAATACCCAGACTCTTGTCCTTTTGACATTTAAACAACTCCTCAGAAAGCCCTGCACGCCACTATTTTTGTTATTAGATATGTTGTTTTTGTTAGTTTGATATTTCTGTTCTGCCCTATATTGATCAGGTGACACATGGTTACAGAATCAACAGTATCAAAGATGCCGACATGAACACTTCAGATTTTCTAGTGGTACTACGTGGGCATAAACGTTCTCCTCTGTGTTGTTTGACCCCTGGGCTTTGGGTCACTAGTAAAATGAGAGAGAGTTACAGTTAGGGTTACTAACACATTGCTGCCCATCTTTTTTAAATCCCAGCTAATCTTTGGGTTTTATTTTTGTTGCACACTTGTAAGGAAGCCTTATGACCATGACGGAAGCCCAATTTAGAACACTCCACTCTGGCAGCTACGCAAATAGCAAAACACATACCTCACAATAAAGTTTAGCATTAGCAAGTTGCTAAGCTAACAGCATGGTACTCTAACATATACATACACACAGTAGCACACACTAATGTTGGATTAAATGTGTTTTTTTATTTACAAGGATTTGCTTGAAACATAGTAAGGGAAATGTATGTATATTCATTATTATCACAACTCTCTTACTTTTTTTGGACCACATGTCATGCTAACTCTGTAGGCAAATCACTAGGAATAGAGTAACTTTGTGTGGACTTCCTGCACACGTGATTTTTGGTCTTTTTTTCAATTTTTGTACTTACAAAAAGTAATTAACAGTTTCCATCAGTACCTGTTCTCCACATGAAATTGCTCAATCACACCACTTTTCATCTACCCAAAGTATCCTCATAATCGTGTAATCAATTTAATATAACACATTTCTGCCAGGATAATGGTCCATTTAATGTCATCCAACCATTATGTAAAGCGTTTGGTCAATAGCCACTAGTGGTGACTCACTCCATCCAGCAGCAGGTAATTCTGATGATTAATAGTGTTGATTTAATTAACTTCAGTTTTTGTAGATGAATGTTCTTACTCTCAGTCCCATTAAGATCTCAAAGTACTTGTCTGACAGTCCATCTCTCATAAGATTTAAGACCTTATTATGCTGGGATTTTACTTTTTTTTAAAACCTTTTTTACCGGTTGCATGTTTCACAAAGCAACATGGTTGTAAATTGTCTTAAAATATTGTGAAAATAATCTGCATTCATTAAAAGCAATAGCTCATGTAAACAGCGTTCCTCGAAAACAATAGTTTAAAATAGCTTTTTTAGGAGCGTAATTATTATTTGTCACTTGCATGTGACTTGTAAAACTTTTTTTAAATGGATTCTAGATGGTGTAGTTACAGCGTCTACCAGTAGGGGTTAACTAGCTCTTGTGAACCAGCCAAACCTTGATGCCCTTTTTTAAAATCCAGAAGAAAGTATACAGTCTTTTGTGTTTTCTCGTAATCTCGGTTAGGTACACTATCCAGGACCTGTTAGAGCACACTTTCTTCCAGGAGAATAATGGTGTCCGTGTCGAATTGGCTGAGGAGGATGACATGGTGAAGTCTGGTCTTAAACTCTGGCTTCGAATGGATGACACCAAGAAGCTCCACGGCAAGTATAAGGACAACAACGCCATTGAGTTCCTGTTTGAACTCTACAAGGATGTGCCGGAAGAGGTGGCTCAGGAGATGGTGAGATGGAAAATCTTGATTTGATAGCGATTAATTTCCATTTTTACATTGCAATTTTCATGCCATTACTGAACACATCAGCAAAAGTAATGACAAATCCATTTCCTTCAGGTTGTTCTTGGCTTCGTCTGTGAGGCAGACTACAAACTGGTGGCCAAAGCCATCCGTGACCGCGTTACCGCCATCAAACGCCAACGAGAGAAGCTCCGCCGACAAGTTGAAGAGGCGAAGAAGCGGCGACAGGAGGAGGTGATTGAGGAGGAACCTGAACCTATTCTTGAAGCCGAACCTTCAGTTTCTAACCCATCTGCTCCTAAGCCTCCTGTAGAAATGCCCGTTTCCACCCAAACTCAAGCTCCGCCCACTGTCACAGTGTCAGGCCCCATTTCCCTGCCTGCAAACGAATCTCTGGACTCTGGCTTCAATGCCAGCTTTGCCACCGAACCCGAGGAGCCAGATGCAGACCACCGGCAGTATTTCAACATACATCACTCCAGCTACTCATCAGCAACCTGTAAGTTTGTGTACTCTTCTGTGTATTAAAGTCGGCATGAAATAGATATTCACCCTTTCTAAGAGGTGTCTAAACCTGCTCCTGGAGGGACACTATCCTGCTAAGCTCCAGTCTCACTTATACTCTGCCAGAAAGCGTCCTTCCAGTTGCAGGACTGGACAGCCCTGCCTTCTCTATTTTCTGCATTCACGTTATAGATCTTTTTGTGAACAATTCATCAATGCATTTGGGCTGTCAAAATTGCTCAAAAATGACGTTCGAATATTCCCTCTAAAAAAAAACACGAATATTTGAACTATTCGAAAATCTGTTTGAATGTTGTCAATGACACGCATTACGTCAATAACAGGACAAAATAATACAAAGAGACATAACTACTTGTATAGGTAGTCTATTTAAGTTTAAACATATATGACAACGTATTACCTACACAAAAACAAGGAAATCAACTAATGGCCAATACTGCAGACCTCACGCTCTCTCACCCCTCACATTCTCTGCGCATAACGGTTTAAATGAAAAAAAAAAACTAATTTTGAGTGCCGATCAAGAGTTTTGTGCAAGCAATTTAAGGTCTCGTTGTCACAAATATAGCAGGTTTCATTCAGTGATTGAAACAAATATTATTAATATTAGATGAAGTTTTACAGCATATAGAACTGACATTGAATGCTCCGAGCGAGCTGTGCTGTGGTAAACGTGCAACTTTTCCTTGACATGAAACAATAAATAATCAAACCTCGGATCCATTGACAGAACTCCCCGAAGCGTGCCCCATCCCACCCATGTCCTTACAAATTAACGAAATTATTTTATTTGTTATAGCCTCTTGTCGTGTTGCAGACAAAAAGCTTGCGGCGGGCGATGCAAAGTAACATTAAGTGTCAAGACGTGACTGTTTAGCTGGAGTTCCACACATTATGCCATGCTCATTTGGGTGCACATTTCTGAGATGTGACCTCATGTTGCTAGTGGTCGAATGGTATGCTAACTGTATCTTAAATAGCTTGCATACAACTTTATCTTGCGGGTCAATAATTTTACCTCATTTTCTCTGCTGCGGTCGAGTTGGGCTCTGAACTTGGTGGCATCTTCCATGAAGACGCGTCAACTTTCAGCAGTGATGCTGTGCCAGACAGTGCGACTCCTGTGACCTGTCCCTGAACCCTAAGGCGCGCAAGCGCGCCCACTCGCAAAGCAGACAACCACGCCTCTACTACCGTGGGCCTTTTTTTTCCACATTTTTTTAACATTTGAATATTAATTTTCACCTTCGAAATTCGTTTTTTTTAACTATTTGAATACATATTCGAATTTAGAATATTCGTTGACAGCCCTACAATGCATATGCATTTTTTATGCATCTGCATGCTTTTCTATGTCATTACTGAACCTTGTAAAAGCTCCTAATCCTGGCTGTAAGCCTAAACATGACAATAACTGTAAGCTTATCCCTGACTGGTTGATTGGAATGTTGTTCCAGGAATATTGTTCCACATG
Source organism: Carassius gibelio (assembly GCF_023724105.1). Classification (NCBI taxonomy): domain Eukaryota; kingdom Metazoa; phylum Chordata; class Actinopteri; order Cypriniformes; family Cyprinidae; genus Carassius; species Carassius gibelio. The sequence goes on along the minus strand of NC_068398.1, from coordinate 28,173,282 downwards.
TCTCTTCGGGCCAACCAAAAATCAAACATGTTTCTCATGACCAAATGACATTTAAACCAACACGATTTACTTGTTATTGGATAAACAGTTGCTACATTGTACAGTATACATTCATTGCCCAACCATTCGCATGTACAGAATGTTTACTAACTTACACAGCGATTTATAAGGGTAATTTAGTTTAAAACAACTAAACTACATCATTAGATGTCTTTTAAATCTGGCCAGAATGTTTTGAAACAGTAAAAATAATGGACAGTTTGTTTGTCAGTCATTTCCATTTGTTTCATTTCCAACATGTTTCCTGAGCACCAAATCAGTATAATAGAATGATTTCTGAAGGATCTTGTTATTTTAAATGTAATTAAAATAATAATAAAAAAAGAATTTAAATTGTAGGAATATTTCAAAATATTGCCATTTACACAGTATGTTTTTTTATTTTTATAAAATAAATGCAGTTTTGGTGAGCATAAGATACTTCTTTCTGTCAGTCTTACTGACTTTTGAAGAATAGTGTATATTGTTTAGTTTATCTGAAATTCATTGTGTATCCTGTGCGCAGTTGAATAAACTGCTTAGACTAGTTTAAAAAAGTTATTCGTCTATATTTTAAGACAAGTCATAACTTTTAACTTTTTGATTACCCCTCACCTAATTTAGCTGGTCAAACTAGTTTTAACATAGTCACTTGTGTTTATGCAACTAACCCTGTAAGCTTTGCTAGGGCATGCATGACATCTCTATGCACTTTAGCATTATTAGAACAAACTACTTTCCTTTTTGTTCCTCTTGTTTGGTTGAATTGTGGTTACCATGGCAGCTGACTGTGAGACGGATGGATATCTCAGCTCTTCTGGGATTCAGGATCCTTCAGAAGCTCGAGTTCCTGTTGCAAACCAAGCCCCCACGGCTCCACAACCAACCAGTGGAGCTCCTCATGTGGAAACCCCACCCACTGAAGCTCCACCCGCTGAAGCCACACCCCCTCCAGCTGCAGAGATCCCAGCTCTCCGTTTCCCATCAGTACGTTACCATTGGGCATGAGATAATGATGGACACTAATGACTGTTTGATATATCATCCAACCAACACTAACAATTAAATGTTTGACCCACGTGTACAACGTGACACTATGTAATGATGAGTGATGATGCTGAAAATGCATCTTTGCCATCACAGGAACAAATTGCAACTTTAAATATATTAAATCCAGAAAAAAGTCTTTTTAAATTGAAATAATATTTCACAATACACTGTTTTTAGTGTATTTTTGCAAATGCAAGTTTGGTGAGCATAAGTGAATGGTAGTCCAAGCTAAGAAAAAGGCAAGATTTCAGACTCCTTTTGACTGATACTACAAAACTTATAACAGACAAGCAGCCCCTAAAATGCCCTTTCTGTTTGATAAAATAAAATATTAATTTAAATGAGTCACTGGAGTCACAATTTACATTGCTAATTGTTTTCTTTTTTCTCCCACAGAGCATTGCTGTGTCCCAAACCACAGAGAGGGCCCAGTCAGGAAGTGCCAGTGGTTTTTCCTCTCCTGTCGACAGGCAAGCTTGTTAGATTAACTGGGTCCATACACAGTGTCGACTGCTCCCTACACACTAAACATGGGCCACCTGTCTAAAAATGTTCACTTTAAATACCTTGCAATGTCATCAACCTGGTTAACCAGTTAAGCTATGAATTTAGAATCAGATCTATACAAGACTGCCATTTAATAAAACCTCCACTACTGCATGTGTGGGTTTGGCTTTTGTTTTGACGTCAAGAAAGTGTGGACCTGATCCCAGCTGTGAGAGCTGTAATCTTACTCACCAACTGACCAACATCATGCCACGTTTACCCACACTGCCCGTAGTGCTGCAGTGGAGAGCAGTTCTTTTTCTGTGTGACTCATGTATAGACACACACATACACCACACATAGCCTAGTGGTAAGTGCATTAATGGTAATGATTTAGCTCAGGGGAGCAATTTACCTCGAAGGCCATTTCTGTAGGAAGCGAGATGAAGGCAAAGCAAAGGTAGCATATGGTCAAATGGGTACACAAGGACACTGTTGCATCTTACTCAGTTAGCTCAACCTGATTTAGAAGATCTGTGGGAAATTACTTGGCCTTTATGTGTTAGAGGTAAATTGATAAAAGGAACTTTCAGTGAAGTCTTGTTCTGTGAACTTCAGGAAGTCGGAATGTCACCATGTGTTTTATATCCTTCCTCTCGTAACAGCTACGCTTCTGATGTCACCTCTGGTTTGAGTGATGGAAACGAGGGTCTTTCGGAGAGAGGCGGGAAAAATCAGAACAAACGCACGGGAACCAAGCTGCTCAGGAAGAGGGCACGCTCACGGCTACGCATCACTGGGGTGACTCATCTGTTTATTAGCTAGCCTTAATGAACTGTCCATACCTCGTTCCTGACCTCACACATGCCAATGCTGAGTCGGAAAGCATGTCTAAACTAAAAAAAATGGATTACTGCTTTAAAAATGAATTGGCTTTTTGTGATATGCTCAGTGATAAATGCTCACAAATCATTCCCATCCTGTGTCTTTCTTCATGCAGCTGTCAGATCAAGTGGATCGGGTTGTAGAGTGTCAACTACAGACCCATAACAGCAAGATGGTGACATTTAAATTCGATCTGGATGGAGACAACCCAGAAGACATTGCTGCAGTGATGGTAAGCAAGCAACACACTCAAAAGAAAAAAAAAAATATATATATGTGACATTGGACCACAGAATCAGTCTCAAACTGTCCTTATATCATCTAAGATTTCCACTGATATATGGTTTGTTAGGATATGACAATATTTGCCTGAGATACAACTATTAGAAAATCTGGACTCTGAGGGTGCAAAAAATCTAAATCCTGAGAAAATCGCCTTTAAATTTGTCCAAATGAATTCTTAGCAATGTATATTACTAATAAAAAATTACATATGATATGATATATTTACGGTAGGAAATGTTACAAATATCTTCATGGAACATGATCTTTATTTTATATCCTAATTATTTTTGGCATAAAAGAAAATTCTTTAATTTTGACCCATACAAAGTTTTTTTAGCTATTGCAAAAAATATACCCCAGTGACTTAAGACTGGTATTGTGATATATATAATTATTTAAATGTTTTTAAATGATAAAAAAAAGTGAATACTTTTACAATATATACGTAAATACTTACACAATTTCAGCATAGTGTCTTTTTTACTGGAAAATGTAAAACATACTACAGTTGCCCTTAGTCTCCAGCGCACTCCACTAAATATGTGTAAACTGAAAGTTGTGGAGGTCAAAGAGGACACAAGGACAGAGATAAGGCAGCACTCCTTGTGAGAACGGCATTACACCGTGAGAAGTGTTGATGGTTCAGCTTCTGTGTTTGCACAAACTCTGTTACCTCAAACCTACAGTGGAACATCTATTCTACATCGTTTCTCTCACCTGTTCCTCTAAAACATTTTGCACCTTCAATTACCAGTGGAAAACCAGTCTTATGTGTCCATTGTGACTTATCAGCTATTTCTGATATATTGTTCGCATACAGAAGAAAGAACTGGTTTGTGACTCATCACATTCTCAGTTAGTGCGAAAAATCACTGGAATGTGTATTTGTCATTTTTGTGTCTCTGGCTGCTATTGTGTTTTCCTATGGTAATATGGACTTGTAGGACTGCTTCTGTGTTTTTCAGTTGCACAATTGGTAGAATGTTTTAAAGATGCTATAGCAAGTTAAGTTCAGTATTAATATGAGACACAAAAAAAATCGATCTAAAATGGAATCTGTGGTGAGAGTGTTTTTAGTAGAGCTACTGAAAATAGCTTTTGTTAGCTGCTTTCTTTGGCTTCTTTGTGTTAGCTGTGACTAAAAGTTGTTTTGATCATCCAGCCCATGGCCTTGAGACTGGATTTAGGAGTCTTAAATATAGCCAGTAGTGTTTCCCTTCGCTACATTATGAGTACATGTCTTTGTTCCCCGCATCAATACTGAATTCCAGTAGCTTTGAAGGAGACTTTTGAACTCATTAAGAAACTCTGCTCAAAAGAGCACGCAAGCTGACTCAAAATTAAATCAACCCAATTAACTGATCTGTCTCTTTGCACCCCATTTAGGTACATAATGAGTTTATCCTACCTGGGGAGAGAGAGGGATTCATTCACCGCATGAGGGACATCATTCGTCGAGCAGAGACCCTGATGAAAAGAGAGACTTTGGAGTCACTGGGCCCCAGAGACAACGCTCGTCTGCCTTATCTGAGCGCCGTCGGCTCACTGTCTGCCTCACAGGTTTGTATCCACTGCTTTTATCATTGAAAAGAATGTATATATATATATTTATACAGAGAGAGAGAGAAAATTATTATAAATATGTCCATATAGCTACTGTATTTTAGCATTTTATAAAATTTCTAATTTTTAAAGCAAACAGTTTACAATGGTCCAAATGATGGCAAAAGTTTGAAAGCAGGAAGTGTTGAATATGTGTTGAGTGGTTTTTCTATAAGAAGTTGTATGTGTGTGTCTGGCGAGGGTTTGGATCTCAGTTGTTAACTTTGGGATTTTATATGTTGTGGTTCAGAAATCCAATCTTCTGATGTCATCGGATGTTAAAGACAACAATTAACGAACAAAGACACAGTGTGTTCTTTACAATGATTGTAATTGGAGAAGTTAGTCTTCAATATTGAGCAGTCATTAATAAGCAACAGTGTTATTGTAGACTTGTGCTTCTCTCACACGTGGTCCTAACTTGGTCACTTTTCTTGACGGCGACGTTAATGCCAACGGGTGCTCTGTTTTCCTCCACAGCCCAATCTCTACACGCAGGGCCTCGCTCGCACACACTCCTCCTCCTCGTTGCCAGGTAACAAACACACACACACACACACACATGCAGATTGTAGACCACATACACACAAACACTCATCCTATACAGTATGTGTAAAAGTCTTTTATAATAACAAACAAATGCTCAATGTGTCGCCCGCCCCCCAAATAAATTGTAATAAAGGCACTACATATTGTATTAATTAAAATCTAAAAAAGCCTATAAAAATGATAAAATATGATGATATATAACGTTATTGTTGTATGTGCTTCAGATTATGCTGCTGCCAGTATAGGGCCAGTGACCCGGGGTTCCTCACCTACACTGAGCACTGACTTTTATGTTGATCCCGATGCCGTTCCCCCCGTCCGGCCCCTGCGTTCACAGTCCTTCCACACTACAGGTACAACAATAGATCACTTTCTCTTTCCTTTGAATTTATGTGCTGTGCGTTTTACAATGCATATTATTCCTAAGCAACACTACCGGAAATTATACCACATTATTGATGATGGCCTTAAAAAGTCAGAAAATGGTTACCAGTGGTACGTACCAAAAACTTGACGCTGGAATCTAATTTACATGAGGATGGGGCTCAACATTTACATGCAAATGGTAATTAATCTACATAGCTATAATCTTGTTAGATCATGTAGATTCTGTCAGGTTTACTGAATAGAAAGCGGTTTTGTTCCTGTCATTACATGCAACTTGAATCAAGGCCAGCAGTAGGTGTGCAGCGATTAACCGGTTTCACAATTAACCGTCGCTTTAAAATGTCACGGTTAATTAATCGTAAAGGTTCCGCTAAACCGAGTGCTTCTGTTGCCCAGAACGGAACAGTTGCAACTTGCGTGAAATGAAAACAAAGTAACTCTAGTGGTGCACCAACTTAAAATGCGGTGCTTATCAGAGACATGGGGGCTACTACACACACTAGATGAACTATGACAGAGGAACCACACAGCGATCCTTTATTTCCATCAGAGAAATGGCTGAAGTCAATAATGTGGGACTATTTTGGGTAAACCAAGAATGACCATGGTGTCATTTAAATATGGCCAGAAAAACTGCTGCTAAAGAGAGAATAAATGGTTTTAAACTAGGCTATTCTAATGCACAACGTGAAGACAAGACCGACGTGAAGCTACGGCTCATTAGCTCAGTATTCTGCCCGCTTCAGACCAGATAGAGATTAAATAATGCGGTAAGATCACATTTATTTGAATTAATTAATCATAACATTTAGGGGCTTGAATTAATTATTTGATTGGGAGAGAGAGAAGTGTATGTGTGAACCTGCGTCAGTGCGTCTCTCTACCAATGTGTGTTTAACTTCTAAGCTATTTTAATAATAAAAGTCACAGGGCAGGGTTCACAACAAGTTTGTGTCCTCCTGAATGTTTGTATGAGTGCGCAGCGTGATCTCCGATCTCACAAACGAAAATAATAGTCATTATTTTCTCAATCCACATATGGGTCACCATACTTGGCTGTATGTCACTTTCACTTCACTGCAGTATTAATCATAAGTCAAAAATCAAGTTTTTTTTTTTATACCATGTTTCCAGTTCTCTGCCTCAGATCCAAAAAAAAGTAAAGAATGTAGGCTACACACTGAAAACATTAAATACTTTCATCATATATTTTCCTTAGTTATTTTCAAAAGGGAAATACTGACCTGGATGTTTGCAGAGCAGAGGTCACCTTTTCAATCCCAGTTGGAGAGATGGGCTTTTGTTGGTCTTTTATTATTATTATTATTATTATTATTTTGTGCTGTATTATTGGTTACTGTGTTATTTCTGTTTCAAAAGGCAGCAATAAATAACACTTTGATATCTAAAGAGTGTCCATGTGATTGTATACATTATAAATGCATAACAATCTTCCAACAAAATCTATAATCGTTGCATCCCTACCCAGCAGATGTCTTTTTTTTCTTCACACAATAGGTCATTAGTGCCCCATTGTTTTATGCTATTCAATAAAAGCTTGTATTACAAAATACTGTTTTTGCACTACCTCAGGTGTCTCAAAGTGCATTAGTCTGTCAATCGCTGTATTGATTAATCACGTATGTTTAGATTTCGACACATGAAGCAAAATTCAGATGATTATATCACCACTATCAGAGCCAATCATCATTGGTCTCCAGGTAATGAGCGCTATGTTCTGTCACACAGACAGTCAGTACAGTCCGGACCTCTTGGGGACGTTCAGTGTATGACGGGCGTCATAATGAACATTCACTCTTTAATCTTTCAGTCGTGTCATTGTAACTCAGAGCACTTTTCCATGCCAATTTCTCTCTTAGCACAACATTAGCTGTGGAGCTACAGGAACAAACTCGATATTTCTTGTATCCCACTCTTCAATTGGCTTTCTGAACACCTATTCCCATGGAGACCAGGCTTTGACACCAGTGTCATTGTTGACGTATCTCTGAATTTGCTTCTGACACCTGCTGCTTCACAATGAACAACTAGACTTCATTACCTGAGAGAACAAAATACACATATTACACAACCTGTGCAAAGTATAAAAGCTCTATTTCAAGATTACCAGTTTTTCTTTTCTTGAAAGACTCATGGTGACAAATCATTGTGCCAGTGTGTCCGCACAGGAAGTAGAGGACTGGCACATAGGGTTTGATAAATGCTCCAATGTGGTTAGCTCCTCTTAAGTGAGGTCACATCCCAATGTGGGGCTTTATTTTTATGCCACAATGATGTTTATGGAGCCTTTTCAGAAGTTAAGGTCAAAGTATGTCAGAGAGTCCTATTTTAATAAATTTACATTTATGCATTTAGTAGACGCTGTTATCAAAAGCTACTCACAGTGCATTCAGGCTATACATTTTTTTTTTACCAGTATATGTGTTCCCTGGGAATTGAACCCACAACCTTTTGCACTGCTAACACAATGCGCTACCACTGAACCACAGGAACATAAATTAATTCTTAGATGAAGATTGAAAAGGATCACATAGACGGTGACAAAGCAACCGTTTTCCACAAGAGTTGCTGATTTAAGCAAATAACCACATGGCAAATCATTTTATTCACAGTAACTTACAGCTTGTTTACTCGATACAATCCCTGTGGAACATCCTGGAATTTAGAGCATAACTGGTGACAGATCATGGCTTGTTCTTTGTGGGACTCAAACCTACAGTACGACTGCTTTCTGGTTCTAAGATTTAACAACATTGCCACACCACTTCCTATGATCGCAGCAATGGCCACAATGACTGTTGACCACATGACTAAGTTGAGAAGAGTTTAGCAGGAATGTCTACTATCTATTGCCACTACTTGGCAATCAAGATTGCTATGTGTCTGTGTATTGAGCTTAACCCAGTGCTAACCCCGACTGAATCTTTCTTCCATTTTCTTCAGGTTCCTCTCAGACCTACCAGTCTTTTACGCCCAACTTCCCACAGTACTCCCACCCTGATGTCCTGCCACATCTCCTGCCAAATCAAATGCCCCATCAGCTCCCCAAACCACCTTACGCTCACAACACCCACTACGCCTACCCCTACCAAATTGATCACGCCTCCCTCAAGAGTCCCCTCAACCCAAGTCCGCTTACTCGAGTCCCCAGCAACCCAAACTTCTTCTCCTCATCTTCGTCCTCTTCTGTTGTTTCACCGGTTCAGCAGTCCGTCGAGATGCCAACTCAAGCTGAAACCAACAATCTGCCTCTTTCAGTTGGCCCTCCACCTGGTCCGCAAGCTGCAGGCATGTGGCCACCACCTTCCCAGCAGCCCCTTATTTCACTGGCCAGTGTTCTTTCTATGGCTATGAACTTTGCACAGTCCTTTATACCCCCTGGATCCATCCCTCAAGGTTTCCATCCCCAAATGACCCCTCAACCAGGGTATGGCCCTATGTATCCAGCTCAGCATGCGAGTATGAACAACCCTGAGGCTCCATACTACCAGGTGGCACAGAGCGGCCAGTATATGGATATGTATCAATATCCTGATGCTCATACACAGGTTCCGGCACCAGTTCCCGAACCTCTCGAAGGGGGCCAAACAGCATCTCCACCAGGAGTTCCTCTTAGGGAGCCAAGAACAGGCATGACCCCTGAGATTAAACAGCCAATAAACCCAAACCTAACAAACCAAAGCTCTTCTCCAGGGTCTAGAAGTAGCCCACTGGCAGAGAGCCAGTCTAACCCCATTGGGCCGCTCAGAGAGCGGGCAGACAGTTCAGCATCAAGCTCCCGCACCCCATCCAGCACAAGCTCACCAGCGTCCTCGACATCCCCAAGCCCACAAAACACTGTAAGTGTTTGAAATTGCACACACTAAACAAGTTTGAACCTAAAGGGGAAGTTCTGGGGAAATTCTTATTTACACTCATATCAAACATAGCAAACCCGTATGAGTTTTTTTCTTCTTCCATGAAACTCAACAGGAGAAATATTATCCTGCTAACGGATAGTCAAACTTAGCATCTTGTGTTCAGTTACAAGACTTATTATGAGGTGCATTACAGTTGGAATATAGCAGTATGTTTGGGTTGTTTTTTGAATACTTTATTTAGTTTCTCCATTTGTGTTCCACTCAAGAAAGTAAGTCTTTCAAGGAATGACATTAGTGATTAAACAATGACAAAAATTAAATTGTTCTTTTGTGTGTGTGTGTGTGACTTTAAAGACTTCTATAGCCAAATCTGTTCTTTTAATCTAAATGTGTACCTTTCAAACAAAGACATGTATCAACCACAAAAAAAGTATTTTAGGTGTTTCTGTCAACATAAATATGAGGGTATACTATTAAGTGAAGCATTGCTCTCAGACGTCTTTGTGAGCGTACTTAGACAAACCTGTTCTGAACATGTACGGTATTGTGGGTGTTGTCTGTTATTACATGTCTCAAAGCATCTGTAGAAAGACGTCTGGGGTTGACACTTTTATTAATGTTTTTAAGGTGTCCTCACCTGTCCCAAGGTCCTCCCCTACTCTATCCATCTATCTGGCAGTGTCTGAAACGAATACCATTGCAGGCAAATCTAGACTCTCACCTATATCTGAAGGTGAGTTGCACTCTTTCCATCTGTCACACATGTACACACACACACACACACACACACCCATAAATAGTACACACCCTATATTCCTTGCACACAAAGACACAAAGAACATTGAAGGTCACACAACCAGGCAAGAATAAATATATTTGCATGCACATACACGTCCATTATTACGCATGCACACAAATAAACACACTTTTGTGTGCTTCCAAGCTTTCTATTTGTCAAAGAAACCTGAAAAAAATAAATGTACAGTATCACAGCTTTTCAACATGAATAAAAATGCTACTTGAGTACCAAATCAATACATTACAATGATTTCTGAAGGATCATGTGACTTTTAAGACTGGAGTAATGATTGCTGAAAATTCAGCTTTGCATCACAATAATTAATCACATATTAAAATAAATTAAAATTTTAAACAGTTATTTAAAGATGTAGTAATATTCCACAATATTACAGTTTTTATTGTATTTTGGGTCAATTAGATGCAGCCTTGATAAGCATAAGACTTAGAGTATATCTGACAAATAATCCATATCTTTGAACGATAGTGTACTTTGAAAATACCATTTTCTATGTTGTGTCCAACCCAAACACAATTCCTACATTGGAAATACACAGCTGCCATCTATTGACTGCAGAAGCTCATTGCATACTAAAGCACATTCTTTTGATAAGATTGTTTTTTCCTTTCTATTTTTTACCACTTTACTACTCACATTTTGTTTAGAAATTGTAAAAATGTATTGTTTTGCTGTTTTACCATGTTCAAAAAATAACATAAAAAATCCTCTGCCACTTTGTGCACAGAGAAAAAGTCTATTGTCACAGTGGGACGGTTCCAAGTCAGTCCAAGCAAGGAGATCCCCATTCCATCTCCCAGGCTGACGCCAACCCCCACCCCTACAGCTACGGCCGAATCCTTACCGACCCAAACACGCCCTACAACAGTTCCCCAAGCCACGCCCCCCACACACAACAGCCAATCAGACAGCAGCACAGACATACAGGCGGAATCAGAAAGCAGTAACAGCTCCCTGAATGAATCCCCACCACTTATCCAACCACCTAGTGAGGCTTTGTGCAGCTCAGTCAGTGCCCCCTTGTGGACTGGAGGACCTAAAACACCGGAGAGAAAAGTTGTAGAACCAGACGAGGGACGGGGAGGTGAAGAAGGGGAGGAGGAGACAGAAAGGAGGCGGAGGAGGATAAGCGTGAGCTTGCTAGAAAGTTCAGTCGGGAGTCCTCAGATCAATCTCAATCAGCCTTGGATGAGCTACACACGCAGCGCGTCGTTCGCTAGCAGCGACGAGACAGAGAGTGAAGACGAGGAAATGTATGAGGAGCTACAGGAACTCAGAGAGAGGTGAGCCTGTACTGTGTCTTGTGGGCTGCTTGAGGTACTCCTGCAAATCCCTGTATGTTTTATGAAGTGCTTCATCATACTCTAGCATCATTTTGTTACTCTTATAGTTACTCACTCAAACCATCAGTGTCTCATTATAGATTTAATCCCAAATGTTTTTTGGGATCTAACATGTCTGAACATGTTATGTGCTGTCAAAGTTTTCATGGGTGAGAGATCGGATGACTTAAGGCAAAAGTACATAAAATCAGAAAAGCACTTGCACAGATTATATTCTATGTTATATTGCTGAATGAGATCTAATAGGTTATCAGTTGCGTATTAACTAAGTGTGTTCACATTATTTTATGATTAAGTGTCACTTGAAGCGTTCAAACCACTGCCTTGTTGTTTACTGTCCTTCCCTTCTCCCTCTTTCTCAGACATGTGGCAGAGGTTCAGGCTCTCCAGGCCTCTCAAAAGCAAGAGATCGAGGAACTCTACAAACGGATGGGTAAAGTGCCCCCTCCAGGAATCGTCTCTCCAGCGGCCATGTTGTCCAGCCGCCAACGTCGTCTGTCTAAAAGTGGAGGGTACCCAAGCTCTCGCCGAAATAGCCTGCAGAGACTGGATATACTGCCCCCTACAGGTACCATAGGAGAAGTTACAAATATTTGACTGAATATTTCAACTTTGAAAGAATGAGGTGCCACTTAGGATTAAAATCAAACTTCGCTTATCAATAAACACATAAAACACATGCATATACACCGATAAATTACTCACATTTACATGTATACTATTGGATGTTCAAAATACATATATGAAATACACATGCACACTAATATGAAATCCATACCAACACATATTATGCATTTGCACTTGTGAATAACCTGCGTATACATATAACCTTGAGGCATGCATACACCTACACTCGCTTATATGTATAAACTTGATCCATGCATATACAGCTATAAACACTTGCGCATATATAGAAACTCAATGCAGGCATACACACCCATAAAACACTTGTGCATACATACAAAATAAAATTCACAAACAAATACAATTCTGATAAGAAAGATGCATGCTTTAGTTGTATATAGTGTAGCTATTTATAACAAAGTAATATAGATTTATAGTATCTGCCATTCATCGGTTATAGATTACTGCTTTAATGGCAGTTACTCAGATTTAAGTGTTAACGTAATTTCCACAAACACACTTTCAGGTATCATGCGTAAGAACTCAGTGAGCGGCAGCAGCAGCGGGTCGCAGGAAAGAGCCAGTAAAGGAGTGACCTTTTCCTCTGATTTTAACAGAATTGTGGGTAATACCTTGAATTTGCTTTCACTGATTACTACCTTTCTATACCCTCTTATCTTAACCCGTCTTGGTTTGTTCTTTCCCCTGCTAATGGAATACACAAGAGAGGAATGTGACATCCACTGATCTTTCTTTTTATCTTTCTGACAGTGATTTAATTTTCTAAGGAGCCCTTTGGCCTTCGTACTGCTCTCCTTATGGACTGAAGTGACACCATTTCTTCCTCTGATGTGTGTGAGCACATGTTTGTGTTGTCAGGAAAGGAGTGTGTGTGTGTGTGTGTGTGTTCTTCACAGACTCTGATGTGAATATGTTTAACCAGTATACCTCTGTTCAGTATTCTAAGGATGATTTACTTACCAAGTGAGCTTTCTGAAGAGACAGGACGCTTGGAAGCACAGACTTTATACATGAAACACGGAGTTAGGAAGAAACGGCCACTCGTTTGCAGCTGTAGCACCACTAGTGGTTGAATGTATTAATTGCAAATGTGTTTTCACTTATTAAGCAATCCATGTGATTGCCCTCTATTTTTGTCAGTTATAGATCAACTGGTCCGTTAATGTTTTTTTCCAATTCCCATAAATTCCCGAAAGAATCGGTACTGTAAACAACTTTATTTTCTCTTTTGCAAAAATGCAATGCAATTCAATACATTCAGTCCTTGTAAAGACTTTAAGGCCCCACTGTAGGTTTGCTTTTAAATTAACAGTATAATGTACATATTTGACAAGTTGTAAAAACGTTTATCATGGATTACAGCACACATATGTGACTTTGTTACTACAATGTTTTTGCACTCTCCATAATTGCACAACATATTTTTCGGAACTCCCATGACTCGCAGTATTGACATTGATTTTATACAGACGCCTCAAACGGATCTAAAATTAATGTAGATGTTGTGAGTATTCACATGAAAAAAAACATCAACAAAAATATTTAAATGCACAGTCTAGTCTGGTTTAGATATTATGCTAAAGTGACTGAATAAATTAATTTCTGGAGGCAACAATCTATCCAAAGAGATTGAATGGGGGACAATCACTTAAATAAATCAGCCTTCAGTTCATGTAGAGTAATGTCCATAATGCCATATTTTTCTACATTGTAAATTGTAATTATACATTTTGTTGTCATATAGTAGGTACTGCTTAAGAATTTAGTTCCTCCCGATTTTAAAAATTAGCATACGGTGTGATTTTGCTTTATTTAATGGCTTTTCAGCTCATGGCTGCCTAATGTTTTCTAGATTTGAAACTTTTCTGTCTTAATGCTTTCCACTTTGTTTATTTGTATCTTAGTTAATGGAGTGTGCAATGAAGATGTTAACTCATGTTTTATTAATTAAAAGAAGAAAATAGCAAACGACTGACACACCGCACTTTTCTTCAAGGCATTTGTCAGTAGATGCCCCAGATGATCTGTATATAAGGACACTAATGAATTGTGACGTGTGGAGTCTCAGTTTATATGCCTCGGCCTATGCAGCGATGCTACATACAGTATATATGAATATGTGAAGACATGCATAAACATATTGACAACTGAGAAACTGTGAAGTTTGAACAATTGTTGCCTTAAAGTATCTGCATTTGATTAGACAACATGTGTGTTCTACTGCATAGCGAGAGAAGATTTATATATAAACATAGATATATTTAGATAAAGAGAAAAGCTGTATTATATTAAGCGGGGGGTGGGGGGGGGGGATGTTGTACTGCCATGCAGATTGTGCCTATGGTTTTCTTTTTTTTACAATTTATTCTTGATTCCTGGATGAAACCTGATTGTGTAAATGCACAAATAAATAATGATTCACAAACAACCGAATGCTCTCTTAAACTGTGTGAACAGGCCTGAGACCACTAATGAAAATGCTTATTTTTTTGCTTTTCCCTCCAATTTAATAAAAAAATTTTTTTTAAATATTATATAAATTACGTTGTTAGTATAACAGTATCATTTAAAAAGTAGATTTACAGTGTCTTTGCAGGAATACCTCACTTTTGCCACAAATGTACTTGATTGGTGATCTAGAACAGTGCAGATTCTTAAAGGAACCGTTCACCAGAAAATTGATATTTTCTAAAACATTTGTTCACTTTCCAGCCATCCAAGATATACAGTACATGAGTTTGTTTCTTCATCAAAAAATGAAAAATTTAGTCTTACGTCACTTGCTCAGCAATGGATATTTTGCAGTGAATGGGTGCCGTCAGAATGAGAGCCCAAACAGCTGATAAAATATTGTGAGGCAAAAAGCAGTGTAAGAAACAAATCCATCACTAAGAAGTGTTTAAACTGCTGCCAGTCCCTTATCTATAATAATGTTTCCTTCAGGAAAAAGTCCACCCCCTGTTGTCCACTCACAACAATATCCACATATATGTTTAGAACTTTTCTACAATTTTAGCTTGTAAACTTGCCTGATCTGTTCATATTTCTCTCCTGATTCAGACAAGATGAGTTTTTCACTGAAGAAAGCAATATTATGGCTAAAGAACATTTTGACACATGAACATTTTTTATTTAGAAGACAGAGGTTTTCACTTCTGAAGATGTTAATTTATGGATGGGAGTCATGTTTGTGATGTTTTGATCAGCTGTTTGGTCTCCTGGCACCCATTCACTGCAGAGGGTCCATTGGTATGCAAATAATGTAATGCTTATTTCTCCACATCTGTTCTGACGAAGGAACAAACTCATCTACATCTTGGATGGCCAGAAGATGTGTCTGGTGAATTATTCATTTAAATATCATTACTTTATATCTCATACTGTAACATCTCAAATGCAAATGCAAAAAACAAAAAAAACAAAAACTATGTTTAAAAGGGAACTATTTATTTGCATTCAGCTGCATACCCCCCTTTTTTTATTCAGTCCATACAAGAATGTTCTGCTTGGCGTTGAGCAGCGGTTATTTATAACACTTGCATGCATTCCCCAGACTCAGGACTCAGACTCGTCCAAAAACATCATCTGTACTGACCCTTCTCCTACTGTAGGATGAGGAGAGAATTTTTACTAGCTATTGTTCTTAAACTAGGCTGATTCAGATCATCGCATTGTGTAGCTTGTACGTATTTCTACTGCAAGAGAGCCAACGAGCAATAAAACCAGCTCCATCCAAAGACAACATCGGGGACTCGTTCGCCTGTAGTTTGTTCCCTCTTTGTTTAATGATCCAGTTTGACAGTAGTGTGGTGGGATGTTGGCCATAAAATCATGTAATAGCTTGAATATGTCCTTGTTTGGAAATGTGCCTTCTTGCTGCTCTGTTTATGGTTTCAAACAGTCGTATTGGCCAAAACACAGCCATAAAGAAGAAAAATGAATAGAATTTCTATGTATTCAGCAGAAGGGAATGACTGGGGTTAATGAACTCATGCCTTAGTGCATTGTTGCATCAGTATAGAAATATGGGTTGTAAAAAAACATCTGTGAAGAACAAAGCTATACAAATTGAGCATTGGTTTCACTTCACGGCCACTAGAGGTCAGTAAAGATTCTCTTTCCATCTGTAGGTTGCTCATAGGGTGAGGCACAGGGGCGTAGCAGCCGGTGAAAAAAAGGTTGGAGTCTATAGGACCCAGAGGCTGAGAGGGGCCCTCCACTAAATGTGACTTTGAGGTTCCATAGTAAATTCTAGCGACTCCATTGGGCAGAGATATCAGTCACTGCATTTCAAATGGAATACTAAATAAATAGTAGCTACTGTATGTGAGATTAGAATTAGCGTGGTACGTTGACAATTGGATGACAAAGGTGCTCAGATGGAGTCCGTCTTTGCTTTTATTGCTTTAATTTTTGGACTAATTTTACCCACAAGAGTTTGTGGAAGTACAGTTTACTCTGTATTGTTTTCACTTATATGAACTTAGTGTCAAATGAACTATGAACTTTCTAGCTGTTCGAAGGTGGCGAGGAATGCAAGGTTGAAGTTTTAAAATACCTGCCGAGTGGCATTAAATAGCTTGAAAGATCATTTTGAATAAAACTCCGACTGGGTTCGTCTGAAAGAAGAAAGTCATATACACATAGGATGCCTCTGGGGTGAGTAAAACACAGGCTAATTTTCATTTTCGGGTGAACTAACCCTTTAAACATTAAAAAGGTTTTTCTTCCATCTGCTCTATTCCACATTTGTCACTAATTTCAAATTAATCAAGTCGGTTAGAGGCAAAACGGCACCATTTGTCTGCACAATGACTCTGCCAGCTATGACACTGTCTGTGAATACTGTGGGTTAATCCAGAATCTGTGTGTTTCACAGCGTTCTCCTCCATAACATCTCCAATCTGACAATCTGCCACCCTTAAAAGACACATGTGGCCCCATTCTCCCCTTCATTGACTCCATGTGGTCACCATGGTAACCCAGCAGTGGCATTTTCTAGCGCTGCCACGGGGGGAATTCCTTCTTTTTGGCCCAGAATCTCTTCAGGGGGGCTCGCCTCTGATTTGGTCCTTAGCAACCAGTCGTTAAGCCGCCTTGTTGCCATGCGAGGTGTACCACGCAAGAGCCTTTCCTAATCGCCTCCGCAGACACTTGCAGATATCCATAGCTTTTACATGGAATTCACAGAGAGTGCTGTGTTAAAGGCCAGTATGATACATATATAGTATACACTATACACATTATGTGCGTTTGCTTATATAGTGAGTGTAGTAATAGCAGTATATTTGCAGGTATGTGCATATACACGGTATCTATGTATTACATAAATTAGTGAGTATATGTGCGTGTTTTGTGAGTTTGTATATATAAAATATGGATTTGCATATATATGTTAGAAAAAGAAGTTGTCAATGAAAAAAAATGATTGGCCAACATTTAATAAGGAAATACAAGTTTTATTCAGTGCATTACTTGCCATTTCTTTGTTATTTATTGTGAAATTTACAAGCAATTTAAAAAACAGTGCTTCTTACGTCATCACTTAACAACCGAATATGTTATACTAGACTAGTCAAAACTATACTTTATACACTTTATGTGCTATATACTATACTAATCTCTCTCTACATATACTATACTATACTTTATCATTTGATATGATACTATACAGTATATATATATATAATATATATACTATACTACATACTATACTACTCTCTCTTTTTATATACTATACTATACTACACTACGCTCTCTATGCTATACTAGACAATACGATACTTTATATACTGTATACTATACTAATCTCTCTACATATATTACACATTATGATATGATATAATACTATACAGTATATAGTATACTACATACTATACTACTCTTTCTTTCCATATACTATACTATACTACAGTACACTGTACTGTACTATACTATACTATACTTTACTATACTACAGTACACTGTACTGTACTACACTACAGTACACTGTACTGTAATATACTATACTATACTATACTACAGTACACTGTTCTGTACTGTACAATACTACAGTACACTGTACTGTACTATACTATACTGTACTATACTATACTACAGTGCACTGTACTGTACTGTACTATACTATACTTTACTATACTACAGTACACTGTATTTTCAATCACGCCCCAATATCTGACAATATGAAAAAAAAAGATACAGTGCACATCTCTCTCTTAAAGGAAACAAAGAATTGCTAGCTGCTAGGATGCAATAACGCTCAGTAATAGCTATATCCTGCACTGTATTGATCTCTCGTGCTCACTGTCGGGAGTCATGGCCGCTGTAAGCAATGTGGCAGATCCAGAAAAAGTGATTAAGGAGGAGTCAATGGCATAGTGCAATCGCAGCATACTGCTGCAAGGCCATCGGGAGCAGCACTGCCTGGAGCGGCCGGTAAGCCTCCTATCTCTGGCACCCACAAAGAACAGCTAGTGACATTTCTCAGCTTCCCCATCCTCCCCTTCGTTCCCCCTGTCTTTCGTGTCCCATGCCCCCCTCATCATGCCACCTTCACTAATTACCAGGAGGGCCAGAGGAATCCTGGAAAACAAGTCAGATGTAAGGACGCACTAGAAGATGAAAGATGTTTGTTGTCTTGCATTATGGATAGTTAGTGAATGTTTTGGCATGGAAGAAAAACATAAGTCCCAAATCACATTTACTAAATCTAAATTCAAAGCAGCCTAATTACATTTGTAATCCAAAAGCTCTTAACTTGAGTAATCCCATGAGACTGAGCCAGCTTTTGTTTTGGCCCCAAAAAGTGGAACCAGTTCCCCCTATTTTCCTTGTAGGTTTAGACACTATGGTTTAAAACTGTCACTGGGGCGGTACCCTAAAAGTGTACATATTACAGTAGTAACTTTCAAAACTAACATTTTTAACTCATAGATTTCACCATATTTCCCCTCTTTAAAAAAAAGGAAAGAAATTTATTACATCTATTAAAGATTTTCTGAAATGTTTTTCTTTAAATATGCAAATGATCCATTATATACCCAATGCACTAAATTCCAAAACAGAAATCTGAACACTGGATAAAGCCAGATTTAAATTTCCTGTTTCTTGTTGTTGACATATTAGAGTTAAAGGTTTTTACAGAAGGGATTTTTTCCTTCTCTTCTGAACAGTCCATAAATTAGACAACACTTTATTTCACCATATTTTTAGGAAAAACTAAATGTTATATAAATCAGGCATGAAACTATTACAAATTTGTAAAAAGCATTTTCAGCGTGTTTGTAGGTGCCGCTAAAAAAATACTTAAAAACATAGAAATAGATACAAATAAAATACAATTAACACTTAAATTTGTATTTTGTATGTTTTCTTTCCACTATTTTTAAATGTTATGAAAGCAAAGTAGCCAAAATCTCAAAACCGACCAGTGCATAAAAACAATGATTTTGCCTGTAGTGTCTTGCCATAAAACAGTTTGTCCTAAAAGCACACTCTGGGTCAGATTAATAGATAGACACCCAGTGAGATTATACTCAAGGGTGGAGGAGGTAGCATGCAACATGCAGCCTTGCGTAAAGGAAATTCAATTTAGATTATTGTGCCGGTCTGCTTTTGCCACCCGTGGGACTAAGGCGCTCGAAAATCACAGACCTTTGCGAGTTTAATAAGGAGCTTTGGTCGACTGCAACGTATAATCTCAATGTTGATGAAAAGCACAAATGTGGCGACGCCCTGCATTTGTTTGTTCGTTTAATTGTACGAAGCAGCTCACCGCAGGCCTGGGCAGCTCTGTTGTGGAGCCTGAACATGGGAGATCTCGTTTTGATGCAGCCTTGAGGATTTATTGATAAGCGATTGCTTGTGAAGGCTTGTGAAGAGCTGTCTCATTCGTCAAACGTGCTTCCAGCAGAGCCAGCCTTTTGATTGGAGCTCAGTGATCTCATAAAGCCTGATTTCTATAAATGGGAAATGGTTCGTCGGTTACCTAATATCTACCTCTGCAGACGCTGATGGAACAGTTGTCTTCAAGACGTTGGCAGATAGTTTTGGCTGCGCGGATGGGGCCTCCTGGGAGTTTTGAGTTTCATTTGCAAAATCTGGACAGTCTAATCACAGAGGTAATGCAGTGTGAAGCAGAGGCGGGTTTCGCTTTCTCTGAATCTGCCATAAAAGCAATTCAGCAGCATTTACAGAATGCGTCCGTGTAGAGAAATGAAAGCAGTGTTCTTGTCACACATTGTCCTCTAATATCTGGAGATGCCTTTATAGCAACAAGAGGATTCTTCCAGCAGATCATAAACATACACAGATTCAGTTTTCACCACTTGCCCTTTGATTCATAATCTATTGGAAAAAACGGCGTCCTTCTTCAAGGAGAGGCTGACTATGAAACTTGAAACTCACTATGAGACTCAATTTGAATGGAGTACAAATCATCTCTATCAGCACATTTTGCATTACATTTACATTGTACTTACAATTATAGTTTGCTTTAATAGCTATAACAACCACAAACACTTAAGGAGACATGTAACATTTCCTTATTATATCCAATAAAACGTTTGAAACTGTGGCACTTAAACTATTAACCGAACAAGCCTCTAAAAGACATCTGTCTTAATCCAGGAGTTTAATGCTCTTTTTATGTCCAGATGGCTTGGCTTTTAAGCTACTATTTTAAATTAAACTGTAATTTATTGGTGCTTGTGAAGACAACCATCACTGTTTTTGTTGCTCACACTTACAGTTAAGGATCTGAACCAGCTTAAATTCTACGTTTTTCAGCTTTGGGATAATTCGCATCGTTTATGCGAAGGCATGATATCGTTATTGTTTATCCATGTCACGTCTGAGGAAGCCAGAATGAGGAAATCTGATCAGAAACATTTTGTTTTCTGCATTAAATTTGCTTCCATTTAGTAGCCATTCCAGTGTGTGTAACGTCTCAGAGATTCTGCCAGCAAACCCATCCAGTTGACATATCAATCAGAGCAGTTAGACTTTTACTCAATTAAGTGTTGGCACTAAGCAACTGGAAATCTAATCTATTTCGCATTAGGCTGTTTCTTTGTTAATGCTTTGTCCAGTGCATCCGACAGGCCTCGCCTCACCGTGCCAAAGCCATCTAAGATGTGTATTCTTCAAAGCGGCGCTGCTCTAATTTTCCATCTTTAATCTGAATCACATCAGTGAGAATCAGATTCTGATTCTGACAGGTCTTAAAGAATGTGCTATGCTCTTTGTGGGTTATTTTATGATTTAGAGCATTGCATATCGTCTACATATAAACGAATGATGAAATACATATGAATTTTCACTTTTGTGAGTCACAGTGATGTCTGAAGGAAAACAGTGTTCCAGGAACTGTAGAAGCTTGGCTTGTTCATGTGGGTTTGTTGGGATACAGAATTTCTTAAAAAGGCATAAAGTGCAAATGAATAAAATCCATATATGGCCTTATGCCTTCAGAGATGGCTTTTTACTTAGAGAAAAAAAAAGTGAATTCTTTCTTTAGCTTTTTATCCTTTGATCAAGATAATTACCAGAAAACAGATCCCAAATAAAGCACATTTTATGCATTAGCCTGTTCTCGTTTTATTCAGTCTGAACATGTTTTTACAACTTATAAGATTTTACACAAAGGTTTTTTGATTCAACTATACAGCACTTTGGGAAAAGGACCATTAAAAGGAGCAATCAACAAATTCTTCAGTAATGCCAAGGATTTCAATTTACAACTCTCAGCCATTAGATATTCAGAAAATGTTGTAAGTTATAGGTTATAGTCTATAATCCATTAATACCCTTTTCATGCTTGAATGTAAAGTGTCAGATAGGAAGTGGAAAACATGTGTAATGTTGTATAGTTTGGTGTTAGCATCAGAAGGGCCTTGATGCCCATAGGCAAGTTTGAGCAACAGAACATCAGATAAGATCACTGACTAAACATGTCCTCCTTCTCCTCCTCCTCCATCCAAAAAAATAAAATAAATAAATAAATAAATTATATATATATATATATTTATTTGGCACATTTGATGCAGACCCCGCCCCCACCCTAAATATGTCAGTTTATTTTTCTTAAACAGAACTGCGGAAAAAATCTACTTTTAGATGAATAATTCAGTTAAATATTTGAAGAACGTAAAAAAAAAAAAAAAAAAAAAAAAACAGTTTAAGACAAATGCACAAATATCTTAATTTTATTGTTTAAGATAAGCCAGATTTAGATCTACATTTCTTATTATTTATATATTTTAGAAACTTACTAAAGAAAAAAACATTTTAAACATTGAAACACGGTCAGCATTTATCTATAATTAATTATTCTGCATAATTAGAGATTTAACCCAAAGCGCAGCGTGTGGAGAACGCAGGGCAGACGTGTTCCCCGCCCCCTCATTAATAATGCACAATAACCCCGCCCCCAAGCGCAGAAGCTGTAGCAGAGCACCCGTATGCACACGGCGTCTTCATATGATAGCAGAACCGCGTCGCTACAGTTGATACATACGCTGGTCCTTCCGTCTGCAGCCGCACTCTTGATTTATGGTGATCTTCTGACAAATCCACAAACCCTGACCGGTACGCACGAAAACCAGGAGTTACTGTATAATAGGAAAGGAAAACGGAAGGACGAAGCGTTTAAACTTGGCGAAGGTGTTCTTCATCTCCAGCGCTTCCCATTACACGGACACCGGCGCAGAAGAGCCGCAGATCCTCATCCAAACTGCATATCAGCATAACGGGTAAGTCCAGTCTCCAGACGACTACATAATTTAACATCCAGCGTGTTGACGTGAAATGGGCGACGGCTACGCTTCGTTTCCGAGCGGCGTTCATCGTATTTAATGAATCAATGAACCATCTTATTTATTTACAACGTTATGAGTAACGGCGGAGTGCTGGGGAGCCAGACTTTCAGCTCCAGTGTCTCTCCTTTGAAATGCTTGCATGCACCTCCCATAGTCGGAGATACAGTTGGATCTTATTTGGCAACAATGTTGCAGTGTATGGCACTGACATATGGCAGATTGGGTGCGCGTATCGTTTAAGTAATAAATTAATTATATAATTGATTGAATTATGCATTCACATATATGTAACGCTGTGCATGCATATCTGTAATAAAATATATGAACTATAATATAACCACATACATACACGCACACACACACACATGTGTGTGTGTGTGTGTATATATATATATATATATATATATATATATATATAAATTAATAATTATTACAACTCATTTTAGATGTGTATGTATATGTGTGCTTTTTATTATTTTATTATTGATTGCTTCTGTTTTTGTTTTTTTTTTTTTTTTTTTTTTTTTTTTTACAAATTTACATATTAGTCCAAAGCATTTAAACAAAGTAGTGGTTCAGATGTTTAATAAGTAGTGGGGTTTAATGTTAATGTTTGTTTAAATCCACTAATATTAAGTAGGGTCCTGGTAAGCCCTGATTTGTTATTATGCAGATAATGTGTTTGTATCTCGTCGGACTGGTAGGAAACCCTCCTTATGAGCAGCCCTTCATTATTACCTGCATTTATTGCATATGCATGCAAAATCCATACGGCGAAAGGAAACAGCACTATTGCTTGAGCATCAGCATTGACTGGGGCACAATATGGGAATTCAGTTCACAACCGTGTATTGACGTTCTTGGCCTTGTCATCTTTAGATCACTCATTGGCTTTCATGCAGCTTTACTACCATCCTAATGTTAAAGGAGTCTTTGCCAGGTGTGGCGCCACACTTTTGAACTCGAGTGCCAAAGAATTTACCTAAACTTATCATTGACTCATAAGCACATCCTGATGATGGCCCATTGATTGTGGTTTTTAACGTAACATCCTTATTCCAACAAAGGCTTTTAATTTTACACCTCATGTGATTGTCGTTTATGTCTTCATAGACCGTTATCCCTTCTTCAGAGAGACTTTGCATTGATGCATAATCCAAAATGATCCATAAAAACAGGTGTGGTAAGGGTCATAACCACGTTCTTAGAAGTGATTAGCATGCTTTATATTAATTTCTACGTGATTGGCTGTCCATTATAGCAGCTGTGATGAAGTGCTTAGGGATTTCCATGTGCCTTCTGGGTTTTGGGGGCTTGAGACTTTTACACAGAAAATAATTTCAGCTGTGTCTCAACACCGGCAAAACATGAGAAATATCTTCCCTGGTCTGGGGGCATCAGCTGAGAAAATCACCCAATCGTAATTAAAAGCCACAAATTGATTCACCGGCTGGCCAGTATAGTGTGTGTGTGTGTGTGTGTGTGAATAGGCCCAGAGGTCCTTAACTAAACACCAGTGAAGTAGGAGAACTTTGGCTCTTGTTTTGGAGAGAAGAGGTATTTGACAGGTATATTTTCTCATATGCTGCATTTCAACGGCAAGACAAGTGAAATTCAATTCACAACTGAAGGAAGCATGAAGGGCCGGGAGGAACTGATAGTTTTGACACCGTTTAAATTGGTTTTCCCAAAGTTAATTTCCGAGCGTGTTGTTTTGACCTCAGACGACAAATAGCATTGCCACATTTCAGATCAAATCTTGGGGATTCGTCTTTCGTAACTTCCTTTCACGTAACTGAAGAAGAATTCTCTGAAGCTCTTGAAACCTAGCAGCCATTCTAGAATTTGTGCTGCGCTTTTTACTGCAGTATTGTTTATGTTGAAAGTACCGTACGGTGGTCTATGGGGAAAATTTGGCGTAATCTCATTCTCATAATTTAAAATGAGCGTCCTGCATCATCTGCTGGTTATTCGAGTATCAGACAGGAGGGTCCGTCACCAAGGCAACAAGTCACCACAAAGCCCAGGATGCCAGGTGTTGCTCTTTAACTTTTGTCCCTTTGAAGCTTCTGTACCCCTATAGGGACCTTTTATGGGGTCTGTTTTCAGCTTTTTTGCTGCACTTGGCCAGGCATATATTGTTTCTGTGCTTGACATGTGAGCGTAGCCAGGATGCTCGTTGGGTGCGGGTTTGAAAATACCCCCCAATGAGCTTTTATTGTATATTTGTGAGGACTTATGAAATCCAAATACATTTTTCTATTTTCAAGTTTTGTGGATTCCTTTTAAATAGTTTAATACGTATTAATAATCGAAAAGGATGTCAAATCAGTTAAATTCATAGAACTTTAACAATTTAATATTTTACTTTTTTTTTGTTACATTACTATTGTGCTATGAAACGTTATGTTTTTTCAGAAATTCGGAATTGTTTTAATACAAAATACTTTGATCTAAAATTACAATATTATCAAAAACAATGGTGATCAGATGAATGCATAAAACATTAACGGCTTAATGACTAATCTTCTGAAATATCAAATGAAATTAACAAGTTATTTTAATTTAGAAAAAAAAACTTGCGCAACAGCAGTTTACTTTTCAAATAAAAAACAGATAAAACATATTTTTCCTTAAAAACAACATTGTTTTTACTCTGAGCCACACATTATACTATACAATATTAATATATTGTTATTATAATTTATTTTGCTGGGTTGTAGTGAAGACCTTTGAGTGTATCTGATTATACTTAATAAAATAAAATATAGTGACACGCAGAACATGCAGGCTTTTTGTGGTTTAATGTTCGTAGTCTGTGGTCCATATTAAAATTTGATTAAGTGTACAGCCCTGCTTTTGATTTATTCATCAAAATTTAGACAAATCTTTTATGACTGGAATTTGCAATTCCATGTTCATTTTACATATTTTAGAAATCAAAAGGCCTTATATTTGTGTGTATGTGGGCTAATAAATAATGGGCCTCATTTAAAAAAAAGTGCATATGCTCAGATTTGATTTTAGAGAGTGTGTATGCTTAAGTCCACATGAACGCACATATATGTAAAAACGGGCTTTGATGTGGAAAAGTGTTTAGCATCAAGTCAGGATCTGTGCAGAGGTACACACTTTTTCTTGTTCGAGAACTGCAGGTTTTTGAAAATGTAAGCTGTTCTTGCAGCTCGCTGTTCTCAATTAAAGGATTTGGACGATGACTGGTGATCTATTATATGTTAATGACATTAATTAGGAGTTGTTTACATGGCATAGAGCTGAAACCATTCTTTTGTTAGTTAAAATTCATTTGCGATTTCATAGATTTGAAAGAGTCGTGTACGTGCGTATTATGTACGTACGTTCATTTTATGAATCACCCATACACATATTTAAGAGATGATCATAAGATCAATTTTACAAATGGTTTCTGTGCGAAATTTTATAAATGAGGCCCAATAATAAGTCTGTTGAGTTCATCAAAAAGGCGGCGTCTGCAAATGTAAGTCAGGTTCTATTAAACCGAAGGCCTGTGGTGAATAGATGGAGTTGGGTCCCTCAGTTTTTGCTCTCTAGACCAGGGTCACCTTAATTATGCGAGAAGCAGCAGATGTAGGGCAGCTTAGTGTTGTGTGCAGCTGTAGAAACCCACAGTGATTTAAACACATTGAAATGTCTTGCCTCATCTACTGCCGTGTTAATTTTTGCTTTCAAGTATCATGTTCTTCCTTATATGTCTCTTACTCCACTCACTCAGCCAGGCATCAGGCTATTTTTACAATTCCCTACTTTGGTTTTGGGGGTTTAATCATCAAAATGATTTTCTGATGCCTGAAAGATTCAGTCATCACCCTTATCAGGATCCTCAATGATGTCTATCTTAGCCAGCCAGAAACAATGCTGAAAATAGAATGGTTTGATACCAGACACGTCTTTTACAGTAGACTGTGTTTCCTTTGCTCTGTTGTTTGGAAAAGCTAGACTGGCTCCCAAACCCAGGTATTTATGTTGGTTCCTTGTGATTTAGATGGTACTTCTGCTCTGCCTTTCATCAACATCACATTGGGGTTTTGGGAGCAGATCCTGCAGTGCAGGTGGGTCCCGTCTTATCACCACCCTGATCCTGAAGAATCCTGAACTCCCGGGGCACCTGAGGTCTGTCTACAGACTCTTATTTTCTCATTTCTCTCATGCATTCCTGGGGGTATGATTTAATAAACCTATTTGTCAGTTGCACTCCGCTCTCTCTGATATCAGCGATGAAGCTGCAAAGGGACTGAGGAAGTCTGGCTCGTCAACCGTCAGGGCCAGCCTGCAGATTCTGTGTTTGTTTTGGCTCACTGCCGTGCCATTGTCTTCTGTCAGTTTCTCCCAGCGTTCAGGCCAACGTTGGTTCGTTTGTTCCATAGAGACCAGGCAAACAGTTTTCATTAAGAAAACATCTAGATTATTTTGTTCCTAGATCATCCCCAGGACACTTCCTGAGACGGTGTGTTTATGTTAGTCAGGGATATATAAAAACTCTCATGATGACGTTTGTGTCACAGTAGTGCGTGATAAAGCTTTGTTTTTTGGTTTGGCTGTTGTTTAGTTGTCTTGGTGTCAGATAATAAATTTTAGTTGTTTTGTGCAAAGGAAAACAGAAGCGTGCTTTCATTGCCACTATGATTCAAGGAAAATGGTCTTCGATAAACCTAATGCCTGTCTGATGATTTAATTGGATTCAGTCTCATTTGTTGTAGGCTAATTGTCATGAATGATATGACCTTTCATGGAAAAGTAATCTGAAAGATGTGGATGTGTACTATTGAGGTTTTAGTGTTGCAGTAAAAGTTGTTTTCTTTTAGAAACTTTTTTTATTCCATGCAATAAAAGTCACTGGGGTCTTTTGTCTTCCACAGATGAAAGAAAGTCACAGATTTAGAGCAAACGAATGAATTTTCATTTTTTGGAATATAGTGCACAAGTCATGTGGGCCATTTCCTATACTTTACTTCAGAGCTTGACAGCCCATTGGCACTCAATTTCAATAGATTCAAAGGAGTGCTGAGATGTATTCACATTTTGTTTGTAAAAAAGAAAGTCATACAGGTTTGGACCAACTGGAAGGCAAGTAAATCATTAATAATGGGTGAATTATTTCTTTAGATAAAAGTGCATTGTTGAACGAAGGCGACCAGGACGCTTGTTCACAAGGAAACGAGTGTGAATACGAGCACCTTCAACTGAAGCCACATCATTTGCCTGGTATATTTGCCTAACGAGTCAGGTTTGTACACCTTATAAATTCAACAAGCTGTTTGACTTTCCTTGTTTGCTCATGTACAGCATCCAGCAGTTCCCACACGTTCTCCTTGACGAATGGAGAGTGGCATTCTGTTCCCTTCTTGAGTGCACTTCACCATAAACATGCTTTAAGTCCTCTTATTGGCCTAGTGTCCGACACAACCAGTTGTCCCCTTAAATCCAGTTAATCCAGATGACGTGTTACACCACAGACACAAGTCAGTATCCTACAAGTACTGGTTAGCGTGAGCTTTGAGAAGCACCTCTTGAGTGGATCGACTGCTGACACAAGCATGTGACTTGAAAAACCCTAACTACTCATTCTAAACCTGTTGAACAGGCTTTTTATTACTTTTTATTGTCAGAGATCGTAGATTAAGATAACAATTCTTGATAAACAAGGAGACCATGGACATTTATATAGACCTTAGGATATATCTCATTTAGCATTTGTGACAGGAAAGCAGTTTTCTTTGATAACGTTGAAGACATAGCTGTGTCTTTGTAAGGTTGAGGCGTACTTTACTGACTGGAGCCCTCTGATTGGATATGATGGCTTCTTGACTCCGTTTTGTCTCCTTGACTTGCACAAACCGTCTCCTTTAGCTGTGGTGTTAAGTTGAATGCATCTCTGAAAGCTTCTAGCGTGCCATGCTAGTGGCATGAAGAAATATTAAATGTTTTAATTATTTAATATTAAATGTCACCGCTAAACTCATTTGGATATTTATTTATGTATATATTGCATAGCTTCTAGCAGATGGCCTGTGATTTTCAAATATCTGTTAGCCACACACGCGTCTTATCTCATTCTGCTGATGTTGTGCCTCTATATTTGCTGACTCGCATGATTCAGGCTGTTGGTCAAACAAAGGCCGACGTTTAAGTGATGATGAAAAAAATCTTCGCCGCTGGCCTAGGGTTCTTTTGTTCTTTGTTTTGACCGGCGCTCCACAATCAGCCATTGAAAGCTGAAGTTAAGCAAGCAGAGCAGAAAGGAGAAGTGGAGGCCTTTCAAACATGTGTGCTGTAAATCTGCGCTGCTCTGTTGTGTCAGACAGTCTGAGGCATTGTTGTGGCAGATGTGTGTCCAGGCACCTCTGACCCCTTTGCTTGAGGCCACAGTAACTGCCCTGTCCAGGAGGGCTGGAGAGAGGCTGTTAAACAACAGGCTCTCTTTTACATTTGAGAGTGTTGACATGTTTCAATTAAGATGCAGATGTTGCCACTCTTTTTGTCTTTGCTCTTCTGGCTTCCGAATTTAACATCGTTCACCTCTCTCAAACTGTGTGTGTGTGTGTGTGTGTACATGTCTGTAACTAGTAGAAATTCAGGGTGCTATTTTAAAATGCAACTCATTAATTCACGTTATTTCCATATTCATTAGGGCTAATATACCATCACCACCTGGACCAGCTGGTGACAGCCGTGAGTGAGGATGTGTGTGACACTGTGTGTGTTTGGCCGTTTTAGTCCAAGCCTTAATTCGACTCTATACCCCTCTCCTCGCCCACTCTGTGCTCTTCTCACATTTGTTTCGTCTGAATTTGCGTTCTGTAGTGCACTGGACAAAAATTGCTTCTTAATATTTAATAAAGGGTGTTTTGTAAGTACAAAAAAAGTTTGCTACCAATCTAAAATAATTGTTTCCTAAATGAATAAATTGTAATATGTAATTTATTCCTATGGTACTCCTATCTAGGAGTACTAGAAATCATTCTAATATGTTGATTTGCTTCTCAAGAAACATTTATTATTATCAGCAATATTAAAAACAGGTGTGCTGCTTAGTAGTTTTGTAAATACTGATGCAAAACTCGAAGAAAGAAAAAAATAACCCCGAAAAAAAATAAACTATATTATATAAGCATATTGTCACGGGAGGAGCACAAGACAGACACAGTGGGCGTGGCGTCAGGCCTCGGAGAGGCTTTTATTAACAGAAATCATAAAACAAAGGGAATAAAAGTGGCCAAAGGGGGAAAGTGTCCAAAATAACAGGGGATCTGGTGTCCTCGTCGTGCTGCGGGGTTTGTGTGGGTCGGGCAGTGTTCATCAAGGAAGGGTCCAGGCAAGGGGCGGAGTCCGGCGGCCGCACGCGCTCCCCTCCTTGGTCCGGGGCGCGAGGGGCGGCGGCTTCTCCTAGCGGCCGCGTCTCTCTCGTTGGCCGCGGCGCTGGTAGGGGATAGACGGCCCGGCATCCTGGCCCGTCGGCCGTGTATACGGGTGCGGTTCCCATCCGGATCGCGGGTCCGGCAGCTCACGTCTTGGTGGCGCGGGAGTCCCTCAACGCACCCTTCCTGGACCCACGAGGACACCAGTGTGCATGCACGGGGAAGAGACCGGTCTCCTGAGGAGAGGCGCGTTGGGCTTTTAAACAGCGGCGGTAATGAGGCTCCACTTCCTTCAGGTGTGCCCCATCACACGCCGCCAGCCCTGACTCGTCCAGCGCCCCTCCTCTCACACACCCACTCCAGTCGGGAGCCTGGTGAAGGGCGGCGATTTAGGACGGGGTGCCGGTGATAATCAGGGAGGAGGCAGCTGACTCGTCACAATATATTTTGAAATATAAATCTTTTGTGATAAATAATCAATATTTTTACTGTCACTTTTGATCAGTTGAATGCATCCTTATTGAATAAAAGTATTAATTTAAATTATTATCCCCAACACCCCCCCTCCCCCGCGGTAGTACTGTAATCCAGATTACTACATCTACCATGTTGCCATTATCATGTGCCCTACAATGTCGGTCGCGTTGCTATTTTCTGTCAAAGCGAGTTTTTATATTTTGATGAAGGATTGCTTTTTCTTTGAAATAATTTACTCTGATGCATCATTCACACTAATAGCAGGAGTGTGGTCTTTTAAACTATTTTATTTCAGGTTTGCTTTCACAGACTGGGCATGTTAGCAAAATTTCTATGAAATTTCACAAGGAAAAACAGGTTAATTGTCTGTTGGCAGTATCAACCAAGCAAATTTCAGTTGGTCCGTTGTGAAATCTTTGTGAATAAATCTTTAAGCCTCAGAGAAAATTCTTGATCACGTTGGATTCCTATTGAAATTACATGATCTTGTCCATGAAAATTCAATGGTACAATGGTAAATGTGTCCACATCTTAAAACAAAAAAGAACATTGCTTAACGAAACCAAAAAATCTGAATTGTAAGGTTTTTTTGTAGTGATAGTGACCTCCGGACATGACCTTCACACATTCCCAGAAGGCAGTGTCATATCTGCTATTGTTCCCCTCTGTATTTCGATGCTTTCCGAAATAAGACACCTTTGACCTCTGCTGTGACTGTCTGTCTCTTCTGAGAAAATGCCCATGTAGAAACAAGACCCTTTAGGTGGAAGGAACAAACAGGAAGGCTGCAACGACTTTTGTTCGGCGCAAAAGAAGTAGGTTCTTTCTTTATTAAAGAGCCAAGAGTGTATCTCTCTACTGTACAACATCTGTTTCCTCTGAAGATAATCTCAGGCTTACATGATTCCCAAATGGACAGCTGTTTGATTGAGAGAGTACAGAAAAGACTGATTTACCGCTTTCTTCTTGAAATCTCCTTAGTGTAGTGTCCAGTCGAGGTGCTCTGTCATCTTTGTGTAAAACAATGCTAGGTATGCTAACAGAGCCGTCACTGTTGTTCTGTGTTGGATAATTCTGGCTTTGCAAGTCTGTTTTCACCTCAGTGCTAGGGATTATCAACACTATGAAGTGATGCTAGAGATGTTAGCGTGTATGACTCCGATGTAATACCGTGTACAGTAACACTAGATTTAAGTTTTTGCAGCAAGAAGTTTGATGGATAATATGGGACTTGAATGGGATGCCTTGAGCTAAGAAAGTGATGTGCTCAAGTAGGACACATTCCTGGATCAGCATCCTTTCTTGGACTTCAAACAACATTCCTGTCAATCTCTCATACATGTTCTGTAATGTAATGTAATACAATACAATATGTGACCCTAGACTACAAAAACATAAGGGTAATTTTTTTAAATTTAGATTTATAAATCATCTGAATAAAATAAGCTTTCATTTGATGTATTGTTTGTTATGATAGGACAATATTTGGCTGAGATACAACTATCTGAAAATCTGGAATCTGAGGATACCAAAAAAAAAAAAAAAAATAGCAATATTTACATTTAAAAAATGAAAGGTCATATTTTGGTTTTGGGAGTCCCCAGTAACAGGTTGACATGCAAGCAAGGCCAGAAAACACTTTCATTGTCTTATAAAATGCATTTATTTTTATCTTACTTGCTCAGTGACTCCCAAATGATTCGCTCAGTGATTAATTTTTTCAAACCTCTACTTTGCTTGAAAAGTAATTAAAAACAAATCCATAATAGGGGCACTTTAAGAGTACAATGTTGAAACCTCTACAAAAAAGAAACGTCACGTTCATTTTCAGCGTTTTTTTGCGCATCTTCTCAGTTAACAACGGCTCTGTGTAGTAACAGCTGCTCTATGTGAAATCACGCACCTGAGGGAATTTACCACTGATCAGAGAACCGGCTTTACTGACGAGATGCGCATTAACGATCGGTTGATCGTGATCGGAGCAGCCCTAGTGAATGGGAACCATTGAACTCTAAGCTATCCTTAAAAACAAATTAAAATTATTAGTTGATAAAGATGTTCTCTAATCATAAGCCTAAATCTTAATATTAATTAAAATTTTAATTATTACTATTATGTTTTTATTTCAGTTTTTGTTTTAGTTTTTATGCTTCAACTTTTTTTTGTTATTTGGCAACATCTTAATTTTTTTGTAATGAATGAAAATGTTTTTAATAGTTTTAGTTAATGTTAATAACCCTGATAAGAATTTTAGCAAAATACATTGATTCATGAACATGTCCAGCATGTAAACCATATTAGCCGAAGGCTGGTCCTGGGCGAGCACTGGCAGTATAATTAGCAAACCACAAGCTTGTGTCCTGAGAAGCCATGGACATGTTAGGTGAATCTGATTCATGCAGATAGTGGAAGTACTTTTAATATCATCTTTCGCTTCCTTCAGTTTTTTTTATGGTGTTTGTCCGATGATACCCTATGGGCACGCAACAACAAACCTCTTTCTCAAGCGTACGTCCTTTTATTATATCCACGGTGCAGTTTTTTTTCTTGTTCCTGTTTTAAATGGTGTTCATCAACTCTAAGAGGCCATTCACACAGAATGCATCTTTGCATCTAAAATGCGAGATGCAACGCTCAGGAATGTGTTTTAAAAAAGCGCAACGTAGAACACCACAGTCTCAAGACGCACTTTTGAGACATGATGCAATAACAATAACGGTAATAATAGAAATAGGCAAAAAGAATTTCTAACAAGTTTAAATAATCACTTAAAGAAAATGTTATAGAATATTTTAGGGTGTCCAGATACATCCACCGCAAGTGCCTCCTCCGCCATGTTTCCATCAAATAAGACCATTGTCACGCCAACTTGCTACTGTAAACAAAAGCGTGCAATGGTTGTGCCCCACCTCCAAAATTTTTCTGATTGGTCCGCTGCTTTGGAACTGACAATGATGAGTGTTGCTGTGTGTAAAAGCTGAAATTCTTTTAACTTGACACAGCATCTTAAAAACACAAAAACGTCTTAAAAACTTGTAAAAGATGCGAGACGCGAGCATAACAGTCATGCGCATCCATCAAGCGTGTTTTTAACTAAAAAAAAAAAAAACAATGAAAAAGTAACTTAACTGTTGTTTGTTATTCGTAGCTATAAATGTTCAGGTCAGGCTAGGACGTGCGCGTTTGGCTGCTTGCAGCCAGCCATAAAAGATCTAGTATATGAGTGGGCGTGTCCTCTACTCTGCTCATGTTTAATTCCTTAGTTAGCCTTTGACCTGCCCCTTCCTGCAGTGCTGGAGCAGCATGTGCTGTTTATTATGCTGCTGAATGAAGAACCAGTCACAGTGTGTCCTCATTCTGTCTCCTTCATTGGAAAAGCGACCAATCAGCCTCCTCGGCTTCAAATCCGCAGATTTGCACAAGCGCTCTTTGATATGACATTGCTTAGATGGCTGGCATACTTCTCTCCTCACGGTATGTGTGAATTCATGCAGGTGGAGAAGCAGAGAGATTGATAGTGGAGGGATGGATGGATGGATAGATAGATAACACCCTGTGCTTCACTGGAGACTTGGACTCCCTCGGAGGAGCCGGTGGATTCCAGCACTACGCTGGATTATTCATGAGTGTCTAGCTGAGAGAGAAAACCCAACCCCAAGAGCACACACATACTGAGAAAAAGGAGGGAGTGGCTGAGAGAAACAAGCGCAGGAAAGGAGATAAAGAGAAGGAATAGCAATGAAAGAGTGTATCGCAATGGGAATGAGATAAATAGAGTGATTGAATGCGGTACAAGGGCGAGGAAAGAAAGTAAAATACAAATGCATTGTGTACAAGTGTTTAGCATGTGCTGGCTGGTCCACAACACCCAGCAGGCAGGTGAGATGGCAGCCTGTATGGAAATCAGCTTGTGATAAAACATTCTGTGTTTGTGTATGTTTTAGGGTGTGTCCTTGTGCCGGGGGGGCGGCGGAGAGTAAAATGTGTCTGCGCAGTTGAATGTTGTTTACACTAGGTTCAATAAACTGTTCTGACTGCCTTTGTTAGCATGCACAAAGGAAACACAGCTACCTCATGGATGGAGCTGAAACATTTATGAGTTCTCTCTCCGTTTTCCGTCATCTTCACTCATAATGTCACGCCATGTTGTTTAGATTCTCGTCATGGGTTAACACTCTCGAATTCGATCCTCTAGTCGATTTCTGTCAGGCACAATCCATCTGTGGATCACAACTTAAAGGGGCTGTGAGACGTGAACCTTGTTACTTTCATCTAAATAGCTTTTTTAACAGCTAAGAACTGTTTTTAACTTGACGATGCATCTGAAAAATGCAATGCTTGTTGCGCGATGTTTAAAAACCAATATAAATTGTGGTGCAAAGATTCTATCAGTTATTTTTTTCAGTTACAGTGTTTTGGCATCTTTCAAACAAGATAAGTTTGTGAAATGTCTTAAAGGGATAGTTCAGCCATAAATGAAAATTCTGTCATTTATTACTCTTCATGTCGTTCCAAATCGGTAAAACCTTTATTCATCTTCAGCACACAAATTCAGGTATTTCTGATGAAATCCAAGAGCTTTCTGACCCGGAATAGACCGCATTGTTAAAATAGTCCATATTACATCAGTGTTTCAACCATAATTTTATGAAGCTACAAGAATAGTTTTTGTGAGCGAAGAAAACAAAAATAATGACTTTATTCAACAAATTCTTCTTTTCCGTGTCAGTCTTTGACGTGTGTTCATGACAGCACCACGACGCATGTGTGTGAATTCATCTGCTTGTAAACAAGCCACAGTGTCTCCAGGTTCTGCATCAGAACAGCTATAAATGAACTACGCCACAGTCTGATGAATTCAGTGCTACCACCACTTCCAACAACGGTTTCAATCTTTATTTAAAAGCTACAAGTTGGAAAGTTTGAGTTTGTTAGAGTTAGTCTAAACACAATGAGGCTGTAAAAGCAGACTAGTTTTCATGACATTTAGACATCCCTGACAACATTTGTAGTCCCATTCAGTAATTTGTTAGTGACCACTAACGCTTAAAAAGCATAAGTCGGTATTAAGTATTTTACAGTAGGTGATGGCATAAAATATGTACATATTTTGAGCTTGTGTCAACCACATGCAATAATTTAGGCATTCAACCAAAATCCATAAAAAAAAAAAAAAACACTGACTTTGGGATGATGGAATCAGAAGTGTGAAAATGCTAATTTCCAGGTTTTAGGACTCAGTGCAGCTGTACTCTTGTTTATTTCCTTCATGCATGCTGTTAAACAATTATCATGCATCTTTATTCAGGTATGCAATGCTCACTTTACCCAATCTAATCAGCTACTGATAAAATCAAGTCCATGCTGTATTACTCTTGCTTAATAGCTGTTTCACCCAAAAGCATGCCACAATATGGTAGTAAAGTGGGTCGGAACTTCTCTGCCTTAGATAAAGGAAAAGCGTATCGAAAAAATGAGTTGTTGGTATAGAGGATTATCACTGCAAGGATCATGCCAGAAGGAGAAGTGTGGAGAAAATGACACAAAGCACTTAAACCAGAAGATCCTGACCTGTGGAGTGAATGTAGGACTGAACCCTTCTTGCCAGCTTCAAACCAGATGTACATAAAGCACTCTGATGAGTCAGCTTGATGTTTGGGGTCTTTCAGAGAGTAACAGCCGAGAGCTATTTATCAGCATTTTCTATAGTACTTCATTGTTAGACATCAGTTAGAAGGTTCCCACTGTCACACTTGCGTTCGCTAGAAGGGGCCAATAAACTTTTGAATCTGAAACGTCTTTGTCAGGCAAGGGGTCTTGCGTGTTATGTCCCCATAATTGTTTGCAAGGCAGTTTTACTGAATATTTCATCCAGAGCTATAGCTCACTCGCTGGCACATCATAGATTGCTTACGTTATCATCTCTGTGTTCTCTGTCGTCTCGGAGTTTCTATGTAATGTTTGGACACAGTTTCAGTCATTGTTAAGAACTTGAGCTAGAAACAAGCTATTGTTTTATGAAGATCTATTATTTTATAGGCTTTTCACACTTGTATGACTGTTTAATGTCAACTTCAAATGACATTTGGAACCAATTTTACTTCCGGGATGTGTCGGATATCTTAGTGAAACGGGATAAATAGGAACATGTATTAGGGAGTAAAAAGGGTGACTTTATCTCGCTGCCTTATAAAGCGATGTCAGTGTTCCTCCTCTAGGCCAGGGGTTTTCAAGCTGGGATCTTCATGAGTGGAGAGAAATGGAAGAGAAACTTTGTTTCGTTAAAAAAGTGAACTGCAGTTGGAGCAATCATGTAACCTGTTCAGTCATGTAACCTGTAAGTTTTCTATCCATGTCCCATGCATCTTTTCACCTTTTATTCATCCTCTTTTTGTTCTTCTCTGCTCCTCCTATCTGTTTAGCCGTTCCTGACAGTGACGGTAGTCACACCGGTTTAACAGCGGGGACAGGTGGCATGAATGGATTCACACGTTCGAATGAGTTTCTTAGCCCAAGAAGATTAAGAGAAGGAGATGGCAATGTAGTGAAATGTAAAAATGTCCTCATCTCGCAGTCACATTACAAAGCATCACTTTAGCTCCACCTTGGCTTTGAAACGCACTGTTTCCAGACAAGTCAGTGAATTTGCATATTTCCTCAGGCCCTGTGCCAAATGACTGAGGTAAAGTGGACGTGTAGATTGTCAGAAAATACTTTATTGCAGTGGTTCCCACCCTTTTTTTCATGGAAATTCATATATAGTTTTTTTTTGTCTCTTAGAAATGCACATTTGACAGTTGCTTGAATTAACAGTTGTAGTAGCTTGACTTAGGATGCAGATGTAAATTTGTTTTATTATCAAAAACGATAACATCTACAATGATATAATAAAACGATATAATAAAATTGAATGGATATCCCACATTTCTGCCACAATACCATGATGCCGTTGGTGTTGCTACAGTAAATCAATGGAAAATGATGACTATTTGTAGATTGAAAAGAATTCTGACTGTATCATTACATACAGTGTTTTTCAGCGCTAGTTCATCTGACTTTAGTTTAGAAATTCACTGGGTCTCACAGTAGGTTGTGTGATCGAGACTCTTCAGTGAGTAAACGCACCTGCTCTAGTAAACTTGTGCTGCGCGGACGTTTGAACTTTAATCCCTGCGCAGGGTTGATCGTTTTTCCCATGAAAACCCGCCCAATTGCTACTCAAATCTAGCCCAATCACATTCTCCTGCTAAAATTCACATTCCAGGATATTGTCTAGATGCAACCTGCGGCAACCATGTTAAAGTATCCCAATTTCGCAGGAAAACCGTGGACTTGGCAACACCGTCTGAGCGGATAAACATTGTGTGACGCACTTCAAATGACTAGCACTGTTTTGTTCTGAAACACTACATCTAACATTTATCAAACTTCTGTTAAAGTTTTATCTTAGGAAATTATATAATAAAATTACATCATGATAATCATATTTTTATCGCTCCGCTCTACTTCAAAGCATATCCACTCCCACGAAAATTTGGCAATTGGCAAGTGTAGCAAATGTTCGTTTTAGGTCCTGATGATGATGATATAATTTCTTCATTTTAAAACAATAGCCAGTTTAAGCACTTCTCGTGACAAAGCTGGTTGGCGCATGTTGTTTTCTCATAAACTCAGAGCACTTGCAGAGATGAGTTTGTGTAGAGCAGCATTTGCTGCAGACTGAGGGGCTCCGAGACACGGAAAACAAAGAATCATGAGCTTCTCGCATTTAAAAGAACACAATGCCGTGCTTCATTGTGAAAGCTGCAGTACATATTCAGCCTGTATGATTTAAGCCATATCATGATTTGAGTTTTGTTTTATCAAGCATGCAGCCTTAACGACTATCCTAAACCCAGATTATGAACACACAGAATCACAATTTGATGTGTTCTAAAGCATTAGAGCAAGAGGTGAACAAATAGAAAGAAATGGAAGCTAATAAGTGAAAAACAAAAAGCAAAAGAAAGGCAGAAGCCAAACAGAGAGTGGAAGAGAGAGAGCATTTAAGGCACTGTTGTAAACAGCCACCTTCAGGCGCTCAGACACATTGTTCTGATAAAGCTCAACTGTGACGCATAGAGCGTGTGTGCATATGTTTGTGTGTATGTGTGTGTGTGTGTGTGTGTGTGACCATTTTTAAACTACGTGCCAAACCTGGAGATCCTTATGCAGGCTTGCTAGCATTAGCCCTGGAGGCTGATAACATCTGGAGTGGCTCAAATCACCACTGTCCTCCCCCCACTTCAGACTCCAGCGGTGGAATTCCTCCCTCTGCCATGGGGGGAACGTTTAACATCTAATACCTCTCGGGAATCACAGCTAAGCGGAGCATGATAGCAAACCCCATTTCGGCTCTAGAGAGCCCCTTTTGAAGTGGAAATTATGTCCCTAGGAGTCACACTCCACCGTAGAGCGGACAAATGAAGTCAATGACCATTTCCTCATCCTCCATGGTACTGGGTCCTTTTGAAGTGACTAATGATTTTCGAAGTATGGGCTAAGATTCTAGTAGAGAGGTGTCAGAATTTTGTAAATATGTAGAGACAACCTTTATTGGAGGCTACAAAGAATAAAGGATTCTCTAATCTCTAAAGAATGACTTTTGGGGGTTTGAATATTTTTAAACACACGCGCGCACACACTGTCAGACTCAAGGACTGTTTGTTGTGTTTTCTCTTTCTCCATTTGCTCTGTTTGACCTAGTTTCTGTCTCCGTCTGATTGTATCATTTGATTCAGGTGTGTTACGTTCTCCTCATTTGCCAAATGTGTTTAGTCCTAGTCTGTTCCTGTGTTCCCTCGTCCAGTGTTAAAATTAACTTTTTTGTGCACCTTCTGTACGTCACAATTGTGACAGAACACTGGTCCAAAAAAAGGAAGAAAAGGAATGGACTGGGCGGTGAAATTATCTGTCCCAAACCATGACCTGGTATCGTTCTCGCCTTGGGATTCGCTCACTTTGAACTGTTCTGGAACTGTGTTGTAAATACAACTTAAATGCTGATTTGTAGTTGTATCCTTTTTCGGAGGGCCAAAAAGTATTTTTGCTTTCGCAACGAAACACACAGTGTCTTTACGACATGGCTGCGTCCGCAGCAACAATACTACAGCGAGAATCAAAGTTACACCTTCTTTTTTGTGTGAACATTTGGCCGTCGTCATTTCATGAAAATAAACTGATGAAAAACGAGTCAGTACTGAGCTTGTCTTAATTTGTTGTGCAATGTTAGACAAAAAGAATGTTTTCGGACATGAAAGGATATATGTTATCTTTTGATTTTGGTGTAAATGACTTACTAAACGCTAACTGACGATAATTTAAGTCACAGTGATACTAAACGACTGGAATTTATTGTACTGTATTTCATTGATAGAAAGCAAAATAATATAAAGAATTAATCAAAAACTCTGGCCATAAAAGACTCTGACATTAGCATATTGCCCACCCACTTGTCACACTTATCACATTGGTCTGAATAAAAATGCAAATTCATTCTTTGCCACTAGGTGCTGCTTTTGGAGCGGTAAAAATTGTGGTTTCCCAGTAACGCTGTACACAAAGCAGCACTGCTCACAAACGCTGCTTTCTCAGGGATTACAGGCATGATGAAATGAAAATGAGACCAATCGACCAATCACCGCAGACTAGCAAAAGAGGGGTTTGGAAAATTTTGTAATCAGCGAATCGCTTGGGAGTCATTGAGCAAGTAAGGTAAAAAAGAATGTTTTTGCGAACTCCCGAAACCAAGATATGAACCGTTTGTTACCCATAGGGGCACTTTAAAGGCCTTTTGCTGCCCAGAATCCTCTTTCCAGCAGCGCTTTACTGAAGACCACTTTCAATTGAATGTTAAATAACTATGGGCTGACATCATCCTCTGCAGAAATGCTGAGAAATAGTCTCATGAATCATATGAAGAGAGAGAGAGAGGTGTTTGATCTGATGTCTGATGTTCCTGAGATATGACAACCTCTCCTTTCACCAAATACCCTTTATTTCTGTAGGGAAGGGAAGAGAAAGGTTTTTATATATATATATAGGTTTCTTCCTTACTTGTTCTCTCTTACTTTCTCTCCCAGTTGGAGCGATTTGTCCTTGTGAGGGCACAACGCTCTCTACTGTTTCAGCACACTGTGCTAGCTAAAAATACCCTCCACCCCCTTGGCTCAGCATCCACTGCCCAGTGTGGGCCAGAGAAAAGAACGAGGAAGGGAGACCAAGAGGCGCTGAGGGTGGGTGAGAGATAAGAAGAGGGTTTTTTTTTTCAGTTCCTGCTGAGATTCTTCCACCCCCAGGTATGACGGCGAATGCGGTGCTATTTTTGATGGGAGATTGTCATACTGAGAAGAACCTTAAAAATGACCAATACATGACGTGGTAACTCCAGTCTAACACTGTGTACCAGCCAGGTATGACATAGCAACTCTCTAGGCTTTAGTAACTTTTCTACCCAGACTCAATATGAAAATCATGTGTGAAGGGAGAGAGCTTGTCATCTGAGCCACTCAGATTTGATGTTTAGGATTTCTCTGTGAATGGGCGCCTGGTGTGATGTAACAGAATGAGATACCAAACCACGGACAAAATGTCATTGTGTTCAGAATAAGATATCATTATAATAATAATTTCATCCATAAACCTTTTCGAACATAGATTTTTGAGTAGATCAAATAATTGGTTTTATGTTCACAGGCCAAAATTTAAGATTTAATCAAAAACTACTTTCTCTATATACTGTATATTGGCTATAATAATAATAATAATAATATAGTTGTTGTGATATTTATCTCAAAAATAGCTGCATAAATATAGTCCCATAAACAATAATATAATCTTTACATATAACATGATTAATGCCATTATTATTATTATTGATAATTATATCACAAACATATTATTAATAATAATAATAATAATAATAATAATAATAATAGTTGTTATTTTTTCAGATTACAATTCGTTCGCAATCTGCCCAGCTCTGATTATAATTATATTTTAGTTCTTGTAGTGGTTCTTGCAGTGAGACATGTCTTTCATGGACAGTTTAGTTTTATTCACAGTTGAGTTGATTCTGTTAACAAATTGGAGAAAAAGACACACAAACTCATTCACTGAAATAACATCTGGCTCAGTTACTGATTATACTTCCATTAGTTTGTCCCAGCAACAAACGACACACAGTAGTTTAAGAGAGCTGCTGGGCTAATGGTAAACCCTTGTATTGTCTTACGAGTGATCATCACAAGGCTAAATGTCCTTCAAGGTCAGAACTGATGAATCGGAGAATCAGCGGACTGGAGGAGCGACGCCTTCTAATGGACATGCTAATGAGGTCTTAATTGAGTTGTAGAGAGACGTCTCTGTTGCACCTCTCGCCACAAATGAAGACATCTCAGGAGAGCGATCATGCAGCCGCTTTCTCAGAGGAATTCCTCCCAGAGATCATCTGTGGGACAAAGCCAGTTGCAAGTTAACGACGGTGAATCAAGGTATTAGTTGTAATTAAATGAAAACCACGTGACTGTCATCAAATGCAGACAATGATGATGTTGTCAAGAAACTTACTGACGTGAACTGGATTTCAAGAAAGATGAGAACTTAATGGAAAAGACCCGATATGGTGATGCTTTTAATTGTCAAATATGAATCAATTCTTATTTATGTTGACACCGATGTTGTATTTTCAGTATGAATATCAGTTAAAGGGCATTTCCATCAAATACAAAAACTGTGATTTGTTGAAAAGCAAATGAAAAAGTGTCTGGTTTGTGTGTGAGGTGTTGCTTGGAGCAGTAAACTCCGCACAGAGCTTTGGGTGTGTCATCTTCTGGTTATTCAGGTCTTTTCAAATCATGTCTTGTCTGTGTTTTTGTCACGTGACTCATTTCCCCTCTAGATTGGTTGCAAAAGCCCTGTTTTTTCTATGAATTCAATCACAATATATTTACTTTGTAGTCATTTCCTGAATCAGAAG
Organism: Carassius gibelio; assembly: GCF_023724105.1. Classification (NCBI taxonomy): domain Eukaryota; kingdom Metazoa; phylum Chordata; class Actinopteri; order Cypriniformes; family Cyprinidae; genus Carassius; species Carassius gibelio. Next base: position 28,130,606 of record NC_068398.1, on the reverse strand, counting down.
ATGTGTACAGGTAGTTACTCATGTTTCCAGTCTGTCTTGTATTGCGTTATGTTCCTGCGACTTATTCCTACTATAATGAGATGAATGGATTAATATGACTCACTAACGTAAGCTTAAATATTAACAGATGTGTAGTTATGCATGCCAAAGTGTTGAACTTTCATAACTAGTAGCCTGGAGTGTTAACTTCTTGTTTAAATAGATTATGGGATTGATTGATATGTGTTTAGCTTGATTCAATGAGTAAAGCACTTCGTATGCGAGAGCGAACAAGCTTTTCACATCTACACACACCTGGAGGAGACCGAAGGATAACGTTTCAGAGAAGATTGGGAAAGCGGCCGTGACAATGGTTCATTTCAGGTTCGGTGGAGGGACTCGAGACAGAATATCACCATGTTCTTTGCCAAGAGCTCTAGGTGACTGAGTTGTTATGAAGTTAGTGATGGATTTGCGGTTTCGTATTACCTCTGTGTGTCATCGCTGTTTGTTATGATCCTTGCGGTGAAGTTCCTGCCTTCTCGACACGTCATGACATGATATTTATCGACAGTCTTTTTCTAGAATGGAACCAAACCCTGAATGTTGTGGGAAAATTAATTTCGTATTGAATTATGATTAGGTTTTTAGCAGATTTTCTGCTCTTGGTATCATTCAGATGGTTTCTTCTTGTCTAAGAAGCTGATTCCGGGCCGGAATGAGTAACGAAGTTAGTTAAAAGTCTAGCTTACCCAACAATTGAATCAAGATCACACCGTCCTCCTGACTTCCATCTCAGTGTGACCTTTGACCTTCTCTTTGCACATACAAGAGCTCCAAGGCTGACCTACATTGTCATTCAGGGCTGGGTGTGAAATTGCAATTTTCCGCCTGGATGACGCCGTAATGAGAAATTGATGTAATGAGACAGCATTTAGGAGGAGGACTTTACAAGAGAGCCCTTTTCCAAATGCCACACTTTCAGCATCTGTTGTCTCCTGTGGCCTCCATGCTGCTGTTTTTTTTTTTTTTCATCTTCAAGAACACTTTGAGAACATAATCCATGCTGTTCCTTTTGAAACTACAATTCAGCACCATTTCTGAAGTAGTGTCTCTGTTTAATACAACTCTGAAGCATTTTTTTCTCTGTAATGTAGCGAACAGCAGCAACCTTCATGCCATTACCTGGACACCAGTTGGTTCTTTGGTAGTTTATCCATTTCCGGTAATTAACTTTGTTTCATTTCTCCTTTTTTCCTGCCAAATTAGGGGGCATGTTTTATATGTATAATATTCAGATCTCCACAGCTATAATGACAGCTTCTCTCAAATGTGTTAATGTGACTCCCCTCTACAAATGCAGTTTTGTAGACTGGAAAATTAGTGCAGTTTTTGTATAGTCCCCCATTATGGGGTAATGAAAGGTTAATTTTGGTTTTGGAAGTCCCCAATAACAGGTTGACATGCATGACTGGCATTCAGTGCAGCAGTGTTGCTTTCGTCAACAAAAATTATGACTGAATATCGTCGTCAACCAATTATCACGGTTGTTGATATAATATCTAAAACATGATTTAGCGCCCCCCCAATAATGAAACTGTAACCACATATTACAAAAAATAATATGTTTTTCGAACCACCAAGCATGAAAGCATGTTCTAGTACACCCCCAAAACAAAAATTCTAGATGCTGTAAAAGAGCATAATAAGATCCCTTTAATCAGTAACATTTGTAATTTTATTATCCTAAAATAGCATACTACATTACGTTTTATTTAGGCCTATGTGTTTTTCATCTAGAATGTGAAGTTTTAATTTTTGTACTTTTATTATTAGTCTAAAATATCCAGATTGATTGATTTAATATGTGATATAATTACTTTTATTTTTATTACTTTAATCATTATTATTATAAAATAGCTGACTGGTACATGCTTTATTTTATCTGTAATTTATAGTTTTTCTTTTTATATTGATTGTTTCTTTCATTCTTATCTCTGTTTATTTATATACTTAGCCTGTCTATTTAATTGGTAATGTAATTATTTTTATTTTTATCAGTTTTATCATTATTATTCTAAAATAGCTGATAGTTACATGCTTTATTTGATTAATTTTGTCTATCATTTGTGTAGTTTTTTATTTATTTTGATAACTTGCTTTGCTTTGTTTAACTTTACTTTCTTTTATTATCCTTTGCATATAACCGAGTAAACTCACCATTCAGGTTAATGCTGGTATTATGATCTTCCACTGGCCCCCTCTCTTACCCTTCTTGCTTTGGGTGTTAAAGTCAGTAAAGCCACAAGTCACATGTTTTTAAAGATGTTTTTAAAAGTGGGATGCAATGCCTTGATATAGCCAGGGAATTGTTTGTGATTGTGGATGCCTGTAGTGGCCTATTGGGCAGCAAATGTAATGCTGTTTTTGATGTGATAAATGCGTTTAGCTCTAGGGACAGTGGCCAGTGAATTTGTCAAGGCTGTTTTGTTGTTTGGAATAAGATTACATGTTGACCATGTTGAAATGACAGGTTCTGTTATGGAGTATAGTGCATGACAAAATACAGAATGTCCCTTAGTTCAGTGATTCAGACCTGATAGATATGTAGACTCATGATGCATTTTTCATCTTAACATCTGACAGGGCCTCTTTTTTGACTTCTGTGTCAAAACTTAGATTGAAAATACTTTTGATGTTATTTGATCGTGTATTGGGGAGTCCGCCTTAGTATTCGTAAATATTAAAGTTCAGATTTGACTTCTGTCCTTATCAACTCACCCATAAGATTTTTTTTTCTTCTTTGGAAAACAAAATAGAATATTTTGGATCATTTTCAGTTTCCAAAATAGAGTTTTCTATACATTAAATGCATGTTCTCAGGGATGTTAAAGGAACAGTTCACCCACAAATGAACATTCTGTCATTAATTACTCACCCTCATATTGTTTCAAAACCAAAAAACCTTCAGAACATAAATTAAGATATTTTTGATGTTTGATGGTTTTATTGAAAAACATTGAAAAAAAATGTATTTGCTCACAAAAAGTATTCTTGTAGCTTCATAATATTATGGTTGAATCACTTATTCCATATGGACTATTTTATCGATGTCCTTACTACCTTTCTGTACCTTGAATGTGTCAGTTGTGTTGCTGTCTATGCAGGGTCAGAAAGCTCTTAATTTCATTAAAATATTGTAATTTGTGTTCAAAAATGAAGAAAGGTCAACAAACATGAGGGTGAGTAATTAATGACTTATTATGACTCTTTTTGTGGGAATTCAAGTTGTTTTTAATTTATAAAAGTGAAAGAAAAATGGCTGGAACAGTGTTGATGGAACAGTACTGGCGTTTTTATCATAAGAATAAACATCCTTTGTAATCGAAGTATGATTTGGACAGCCCCCCCTCCCGACCCTCATGCTGGATCCTGAGCCCTGGGCCCAAGTGTTTGTCTAGACTTGAGTTATCCGCCTCATCTAGGAACAACAGGGCCCCTAACCTCCCCTCCCCATTCTCCTCCATCCCTGAATGTCCCAGAGGAATTAGGGTCATCCATCCTCAAGTACCCCTTTGCTGCTAAAAGTAGCTCGACACATGGTGAAGCTTTTCGTAGAACTGCATCCAGTCTTGTGGGTTCCTCAAGATCTCCAAATATCCACAGCAACGATGTCTTTTCATACCTCTGATAATGGCGGTGGAATCTCAAGCCAGCGTAATGTCAAAGCCCTCACCGATTCCTGAGTGCTATCGAAGAAAAAAACTCTCTTTCACACAATGAAAGTCTGGAGTAATGAGACGAGGCCGTTTTTTAATTTAAACCACAAGACTTAGAAGAACAGAAGGGCAGGCATGACGTGCGCTCTGGTTATCAGCTGGCTCGTGAATTGGCCGTAGCAAATGGCGGGACACGTGTCCCTCTTTTTGTTTAGCCGGAGCCTGAATTGGCGCCTTGGATGGGACCTATTCATGGTTGGACATAAGGCTGCCTTTGAGAGCGGTGGCTTGCTGGCCCTCATTATCCTCATTGTTGCATTCCATTACACCTCATTTTTTGCCCCACTTCTACAGGGACTTTGGACAAAGCCCACAGTGTGAAAGGAAGCAGTCGAACCAAAAACGGCAGATCTTCGAAGGCGAAGGAATTGTTAACACCTCAGTCCGTCGGAGGATCTCATTATCTCCCTGCCATCACGTTATGAAATGATCTGATATTAGAATATTATATTAAGCAGCCGAGTAATATAATCCAGTCTATGTTCCTCTCGGTTTGATTTGATTTGAAGACCTTTGCTGGAGAAGTCAGCTAGTGTGAGTCATAGTGTGGATGTGACAGACACGCTCAGATAGTTGATAGATAGTTATAGATTTGATTAATTTCGTCTTATATAATAAGAGCTAATGACTTTAATAGTAAAAACAAATAAAGTGCAACTAGTGATGGGATTATTTTTGTGTAATTATAAAGAATTTATTATTCCATTCAATTGAAGTACAAATTGAAAGGGGCATGATTATTTTGTATAATGTACTGCCTGAGTACACATGAAAAATGAATGAATTGTGTGTGTGTGTGTGTGTGTGTGTGTGTGTGTCTTATATACATATATGTATTAAAGTGTGTGTGTGTCCATTGTGTAAAAATGATGATGTAAGATATAGAAGGTAATGTTTTTTAGAATTATTCTCCTTTATAGAGTTAATTTGTTCTTATGTATAATATCTTAGTATATGCGTCTTACATACGCACACATATACGATTTTATTTATTCATCCTTATGTGATAAAAGCTAATAAAGTGGCATTAATATGCATCTTAAAGTGTGTTGTATTATGTGTGTCTTGTGTATGCCCTACACACACACACATACGACTTTATCGACTTGTCCTTATATAATAAAAATGAATAAAGCGCCACTAATTATATTAATATAGTATTAATTAACAATTTTATTGTTTAAAATGAACATTCAGGAATGCTATATTGAACATTAAACTAAAGTCAACTTTCAGCTCTCGGTCTCTTTCTCTCTCCCGCTGTTTTCAGCTAAATGTCTGTTCATCTCACCACCCCAAATCGAGTTAACTCCGACTGTGTGTCGTCTCTTCAGATAATGCCAGCTTTGTTTCTAACATCTCTGAGTGAATTTACATGTGTGACAGATTTCACATTCTTTCTGCCTACGTACTGAGGTCCATTACGTCGCCTGTGTAGGAGTCAAGGGCTGCCCTTAGACAAAGTGAACAGTCTCCCTATCTCTCCGTCCACCCACTCCTCACAGTTTGACTAGAGGGACCGTCAGCACACCAGATGTTGTTTCAGTGATGCTGCTGAAATGAGAGATGTTAGATACCTGCTGTCTACATGGATAACTACAGCGCTCTCTTTGATGGGATCTGGTGGCAGGCTAACTTAAATGTCACTCGAGCCCTGATGCTGATCACTGCTATAGCAATCACACTTAGATTCGATTATTTCTGCGTCAGGTAAAGTGGGTGAGATCAAGCTGGCATCCAATCTTCAAGTCCTCCTGTCTTTGTCAGGCACTGAATAAAAGAGGAAGGGAGAGTACACTGACAGTTGATAGCATGTAGTGTGGTGTACTTTGATTAATAGTGCACACTGGAGATATGCTCTCATTTGCTTGCTGATTGTGTGTCTGTCTTGTTACCATGGTGATCCTCATGTTATACATATATATGCTTCATAACAGAAATTTTTAAGCATCAGAGGATTTTTGTAATCGGATCAGAGCTGGGGCTCACAGACGATGGTTCTGTTAACCGTCACTTTTTCATGCTGAATAAAATACACCGAAGAAATGTAGCTACACAGATCAACCGGAGCACGTGACAACACAACAGTAGATGGCGTTTTTTATGTTTTGTCTGGAATTTGTGGATCATTCACTCACCTGCTGTTTTTATAGGGGCTTGGGGTTTTACCTTATTTTCATTCTCATTTTTTTTTTAAATAAATTTTCTTTTCACTGTATTTTTATTTTTTTTGCTTTTTATTTATTTGCTTATTTTATATTTTTGTTTATATTTATAGTATGTTTTTATATTTATATTTTTATATTATATTTTTATAGATTTTTTTATGTTTGTTATTTATATTTTCATTTTTCCTTTGATTTTTACATATTTTTATTTTATTATTATTTATCTTCATCTTGTTTTTACATGTACTAAACTGTTATGAATTGTTATTTGTACTTTATTTTCATTTATTTTCATTCATTTATTCACTCACTCACAAATTTTTTTTATTTTATTTTGCTTATTTTTTTTTATTGTATTTTTTGGCCATGGTTCTGAATGGAAGCACTTTAGGTGATTGTGAAACCGGCTCAAACCTGCATCGGCCACATGAGCACCACGCCTCAGTGTCTCTGAGCATGTGGATTAATCACTGGGCCACGCTTCAAAATTTGATGAATGTATAGGTGTACAATGACCTTCATAAACTGCTCTTTATCCCTTGCTGCCATCTCTTGCTCAGGACAGAGATCAGTGTGCATGATGCTGAGGCTTGGCTGCACCTCTCCACCTCACCAATTACTGTACATCCTGCTCCGTGTTGCTCTGAATGTGTCTCATCTCACTGAAGCAGTTGATGTGGCTGTTTGTGTGTGTGGGTGTGAATATGTATGTTCCATGCTTTAAGCATGCCATTTGTTTTTATGTTTACAAGAATATGCATATGCTTATGGAAAATTACTGTGGGTGAGAGCATGTGAGTCTCTCTCTCTCTCCCTCTCTGTTGCTGCGTTGGAATTGCACATAATTGTACATTCATTGTTCCTGAGTTACATGTAGAGAGCATCAGTCAGGTTCCAGAACTAAAAATCTTCTTAGAGGAACTGTTTTTAACAATAATTTAAGCTTATACTGAGTTATGAGATTATTGATTAATTGATTTAATATATACTGTAGTTTTGTTGAAGCCATCAACCAGCAATTATTGTATTTATTAGAAATAATATTCTTTATATATAAAAATGAATTTCTTATCCATGATGCTGCAATAGAATCACCAGCAATCTGATAATTGCAATTAACAAATTGTGCAAAAGATTAGTGCCTGATATATATATATATATATATATATATATATATATATATATATATATATAATTTGAATTATTATAATTTTTTTTACATTATTTTCTCATTTTAGCTTTTAGCAGTCAGTCATGTACTTTAGCTTTCTTTGTCCAGTTTTTGAATACTTTTTTCATTCAAATCAAAGTTTGTAGTATTTTGATGATTTAATGTACCTTGTGTTTGATTGATTTGGTTGTAAGTCAATGGGGAAAAAATAGTTCTTGTTGCTAAAAAAGTGGATGTTATATCCTATAGAGCAAGTAGTATTTTTTAATTATTTGAATTAATATTAAAAACAAATTCAATTTCAAGCATTTCAGGCAAAATGTGTAACTTCTGAACCATAAATGTATCTGAACAGATAGAGCTGTTCAGTCAAGATGTTAATTTGTAGGCTAACCCAGAAGGCTAATTCACCATGAGTTCCCTATGGGCTCTTAGCATGGTGGTTCTGAGTAAATTAAAGACTCATTACTTGAATAGACCTGGACATTTTGTTCTGCAACATAATGCACTGTCATTCCTCAAACTTGAATTTTTTAAAGCCTTTTTTTTATTGTCATCACTGGAAAAACATGATACATTCTTTTTGTCTAAATTTTTTATTAATATTCAGAGAACATCTAGCTATACTGAACAATACTTTCAGTTTACCCACTCAAATTTCACAACCACTTTAAAATCTCCATGTGTTGAATCACCTATTTGTCATATATAGATTCCAGATCCCTTATTTTGAAAAACAAAACATGCTTTATCTCCTCAGCGAAGGGGCTAATGACATCGGCAGATGTCCCCCACACGCGGTCTGCAGGTAACGCAAGGCGCAGCTCATCTGTCGGGCCTCATGTTTTGGCTATGCTTTGAAGTATCTGTGTCCCTTCTCTGTGCTGTAAGGGGTTCAGGTGTCACCCACACAATTTACACAACCGGGCCGTATATCAGCATGGAAAGACGAGAAGTTTGTTTGCCCACTGCTCTCCAGAGTCTCCGGCTGCCGTCTGAAAGGTTCATTTGCAAAAACGTAAAGTAACTGAAACTGTAAAATGCTGAAAAATATTTAAAGTTGAAGTATTTCTGCACTAAAAAGGCATTACAAACGGGATTGTGTGCAGACAGGATTCATGAACACTCCCCCCATTATTGCCATTGGTCCGTCAAGCAGTTAGCCCCACCTTTAAGCACATGCCATTGGTTGAGCCAACTTTTCTTTTGTCAGGTTAAATGGGAAGTGCAATGTTTTTATAGCATCACAAAGACACTTACAATTAATGTGGGTTTGAAACCACAGAGGCGAATTAGTTTATTTATCAATATTGGTTTATACATTTTCTGAAGTATACGCAAGTGGTGTTTTCTAGAGCAATGGAGCAAACACAATGATAGGATTTTCGGGGGGTTACTAGGTGGTTGCTGAGGTTTTCTGGGTGTTTTCTTGGTTGTTACTTGCTGGCCAAATTGAAAAGGGGTGTTCAGACTTTTAAGTATGAGTAATACACATTCCAGTCAAATGCATAGTTACTGGAATAAAGTGCCAGCCGTACAACAGACTCACTGCAAAAATATGCTTATGGTGACATTTCTGTAAATTAATACATTGCTTTGCATGTTTTATCAAAAAATGTTTTATGGTGCTATTTGTTTTACGTATCGCAAAAAATATTGCAAAAAATGAAAAGTCTGGTGAGAAGCTACCCTAAACCTAACCTAATGTTAGCAAAAGCAAACGTGAAATAAAAAGACATATGTGAGCAGTCCACACCAGAGTTCAGTGCTGCACCAGGTGTGCTACAGAGCAAGTTTACTATGTCAGAAAGGCCAAAAATATGGAATGGATTAGGTGATGCAAATGTATAATTTTACCAATGGTGCACTATGGTAAAAGTTGAGGCCACTGCGATTCTATTGGGCAAGGGGTTGCATGAAAATATAGGTGTGTTCATTCCATTTCGGAATTACCACAAAATTGTAATTGTAATTTTATAATATACTAACTTGTAAAAAGCATTCAATTTCTTGTAAATTTTCCTTGTAATTGCAACTTGTGAACTGGGAGTTTTCTGAAAGCTAGGACTTGTACCACCTGACCACCTTAGATTAATACGAAGCTGTGTTTAGGCATTGATAGTGCAGTAGTTCTGAGTCCAAGGATGCAAACAGCTCCAAGTACATGTTGTCATTTTGAAATTACAGTAACAAATTACGATATGCCGTGAACGCAGCATAAGTCCTAGTTAATTAAAAAGTTGGCCCTGTAATCATAATTTGTGTGAAAAGAAGTAAAAGCAGTGAACTGGATGAATAGGTATTTTTTTGGAGCAAAATTGTAGGAAAAAGGTCCTTTTCCTAATAAGCCTATGTAGGTAATACTAATAGTGCTTATTGCCCTAGCAAACACAGCTAACTGTGCCATCAGATAATTGATGCTCTGTTTGCTTTGTGGTGTTTTTATTTCAAGAATTTGGCAGCTGTTCTACTCTAATATCCCCCCCCCCCATACTTCATCATCTCGTCTCTAGAGAGAAACTGGTCTCCCATGTGTGCAGATGTGTAAATGTGCACGTTACGTGTTAATTAAATCGCATGTGTAGTGTTCCATGTTTTTTAGTGCTATGAAGGTTGCACATAGACACCCCTCCTTCCTAGGAGCCTCCGGCAACATGCAGGTGCCAGTGGGATTTGTGGGGCTATACATAGGCTTTCAGGCAAGATGCTAGTTTGCTTGGCTCACGATAGGGTCTGGAAAATTACGGACGCTGTTTTTGTGATCATGCTTCTGATATGCCGCTTTTTGTTTTTTTTGCCTCTTATACAGAGCCTCTGAGGTTTAAATCTGAAGGAGATGGGACTTGGGCTTCTGCCCAAAGGAGAACCTTTCCAACTATAGCCCCTATAAGCTGTGACCGGTTTGCCGTGAGGCCCCGTACCCCCCTCTAATGGTGAGTTGCTGTTCTCTATCTTTATTGGGAAAAACAGGATGTACAGTGATGAATCGAGAATAAACTCCACTGTTATTCTTTAGTGAAGTCTTGTAGATTGATTAACTGATCACTTCCCATGTTTTATTGCGTAAAACAATTGCTTGTTATGGATATTTCTGGTCAAGTTTACTATAAACCGGGGAACTTGTCAAGCTGTCAGACTTGACGTTCTTATCTTAACCAGCTGTGAAGTTTCCAGTGACAAATCATTTGTCCATCTACATTGGAAGTGAAAAGGACTGTTGATGATTAACATACAGTTGATTATATCATAAATCAAGATTTTAAAGCAAAATTTAATCATGGGTGGGAATATCCAATATGATACCAAGTAACTTCAAAATATCACTAATATTACAAGTGGTAATATCAAAATATCACTTGTCGCAGCTGATGCTGCTTAGGACAAAATCTAAAGATTAATAATTGTTATTGCTTTTTGCTTCAGTGTGCCAAACCTGGTTAGGATGGTTGCATGCTAAAAATCCCATTTGACAACCTTTATGCACCAGGCAAACTCAATAGCCTCAGAGAAACTGCTACATATAAAAATTTCGACATGCAGAAGGTATGCTTTAAACAAAATATATTAATAAAAGTGGAAAAACGTTACTTTGGCTCTGTATGACTGCCGCCTCGTCATTTAACCAAAACACAGTTATAATCTGCAGAAGCCATTTAAATTTACATTCTCCTCAGTCCAAAGAATTTGTTCTGCATGCAGCCAACACATAGTAACAGCTCCTCTGACAGCAACTCTGGCAAAGACAAAAGCAGCTATCATGATTACATATGTGTCATAGTTTTACAATCCTCGCATGGTTCCGTAACTAACAGCGTATGTCATTTGCCAACCTATATTTCTGCTGTTCACGAGAGTATCTTAGAAAATCATATACTCTCATAGGCAGCTTTTGCCATAATTCCGATTGTTACCATGATCTGATTTGGGGCAAAAGAGATATTAACTAGATTTTTCTTGCACTTTTTGAAGATTAACATGAAAAGTGCTGTTGAAATGCCTGGGTCAAATTTCTAAAGGGAGAGGGAGAGAAAATGAAGCCTACTGCAATGCAAAAACACATTTAGTGTAAGTGTATTTCCTTTTTTTTAATTATTATTTTTTCTTAGTTTCTTCACTCAGGATTTCACTTCATTTATGTATCCACTCCAACTTTCGAAGTAACACACAAAGTTATTATACTTCCTTGACAAAGAGTGTTTTGTACCCTCCCTGACCCCTTAGTTTGCAAAAACGAGGCCTTGTTCTCCGTCCGAGAAGCACGTTGTTGCTGTGTCCGCTCTGGGCCCATCTAATTATCCTAGTGGCTGTCCATCTAGGAAATAGGCATTACACTGTGAAACTGAGCCAGTGTAGCTTTCCTCTGAACAATCGTGATAGCTTAGTAACAATGCGGCAGCCTGTAATGACCATAACAACAGCAAGGGCACACCAGAGGATTATGGGGGATTATTACCTTTGATCTGCTCCAAATCGGGATGGGTAGAGAGTTGGGGGAGTTATTAGGAACCAGGCAAGTATAGTCTATATGCTCTTTCCTTTTTTCTAGACATACTGTAACTGTTAAGAGAAGATTGTTGTTTCCTAAAATAAAGGAGGCAGAGAGGATGAAATGTAGTGATAAAAGGAAGGGGAAGCAAAAGAAAAACCTCTCCTCAAAGTGTGGAGTCGGGAGCAGGGCGCTATGGACTCTGTGTTCAGTGTCCACTGAGTCATGTTTTATTCAGTCTTATTTGCTATTTGTGGGCAGCTGCAGTTGCAGCAGAGTTCAAAGCGTGAACTAGTGTGGGTTGTTTTGGGGATGGTAAGAAACAGACTCGGGCAGCAATCTTAGCATCGTTTCTCTGGACATCAGATAATCCACACTTGCCTGTTACACGTTTATGGGGTGATTAATCGTCCTTGGTTCGGGCTGCAGGGTGTCTCCTCAGAGCAAGGACACAGTTCAAGGGCTCTTTAATGTTGTAAAATCCCAAATGAGCAATTTGAGTCACACAGTCCCAGCACTGGGACCGCAATGTCACTCTTACACTTTCTGGGTGAGTCCCATCAAATATAAGGTATCAAATCAAGAGCTTGTTCATTCTATCGTTTTTTTGCTCTATAGCTATCTATCGGTCATTTTATAATTCTATCAATCCTTCTTCCTATTGTCCATCCCAATCCATCCATCCCAATCCATCCATCCATCCATCCACCCACCCATCCATCCATCCATCCATCCATCCCATCCATCCCATCCATCCCATCCATCCCATCCCGAGATAAAATATTTCTAGTGCATTTGTTTCATATGATTCAGTGATTTGTATTAATTTTGTATTACTCCGTATCAGCGAACATGTGTCTGACTGATTAAATCAGTACAGGCAGAAACAGATGCTGTTTTAAAAAAATATTGCAGATTAAGTTTAGAACCAACAAATTGTGCACAAGGGACATCCAAAAAGGACATCGGTTGTGGAACATTTTTTTCTTGTTTTTAACATCGGCCAACATTTAAATATTGCGTGGCTGACGTTCTATCCGCTCCTGATGAGTTGTAGATGCAGATATCTGTGCCATGTGTTCAGTGTTGAAAAAAACCCCAGCACGGACCCTTTGAGATATGTCTCATTTTAGAATACCTCATGTTGCTCCTTCTAATGCAAGACAAGCGCCACCTGCGAACTGATCTCAAAGACTTTTTTTTTAAGGCAGGACATCTGTTTCAGCCGTCGGTTGCCACTGATTTATTTTTATTTTGAAGATGAGTCAGTGTGTTGTTACATTAATAAAAATGAACTATGTTTTGTTTTTTGCTTCAGAGATGATTTAGGTCTGTATTTTTTGGAAGGGCTGTTTTCCTCAGGCAATGCATCAAGGCCAAATGTTTGGCTATGTTCAGAATGTATATTAGTGTGCTGCATGTACTACAAAAGTATACAAGTATACGAAATTCCATGACCTTGGAAGATTACATATTTAATTTAGCGAGTAATCTATAGTAGAGTTATTTCTGAAAATGTCTGATGTCACTTGTCAAATCAAGATACAGATATTCGATCAGATACGGCAGTGCGGGACACCTTAATCTGTGCATGTGTGCTCTGTATTTTTTACTGTCCATATACTGTAGTTATTCCATGTGTTTTGTGTCTGAAAGAAAAGTTGCATACAATTTGAGGTTTGCATACTGTACACTGCAGAAATGGTAAGAGTAGTATGTAAGATGGTGATTTGATTGATGTTAAAGAGAACAACTTTTTCCAATAACGTTTGTATACAATTGGCAAGATGAGCAGGGAGCAGTAACAAATATCACCTTTTGCATAATGGTGCTTTCATTCTTAAGACCCCATAAATAAAAAGAAATCCCACACCATTGCTCTTTAAGGAGGGGGGAAATTCTCTCATCCGTTCTGTTTACCCGGATTTGCTTTTCAAATTCAATATAAGCTTGTTGATTTTTAGAGAATTTCTTCTATTTGTCATTCTAAGGATTCAGCCGCTGCTTTATCAGTGATGGTCGATTAGATACAGAGTGTTGAAGCCTCCATCTGTTTACCCAGAAGCACTCAGGCGTTGGAGTGTTGATTATTTGGGTTATTTGACATGGTTGCGACAGCTGCTGGACAAGGAATGGCTTTGATCGACAGAAACCCTTCATTTCTCTATGGTCTGTATTCTGCTCTCTAGTATGGTATCATTTGTTTGAAGGACTATAGGGCCCTTATAATGTAATAAAGAGATGCCTGTTTCTGGCAGTACAGTAGTCTTATCCTCAGATTATCCTCTCCCACGAACTGTTCACAGAGCAGCCGACGCTGTTGAGCAAAAAACGTGAACTTGTTCCAGTCTGATCGACCAATTTAAACACCGTTTCACTCGATCCTTCAGAGTTCATTCTAATATGCCGACTTGCTGCTCAAAGAAAAACGTCTTATTGTTATCAATGTTGCTTAATATTTTCGTGGAAACATAAAACCTATAGAACAAATAGAATGTTCAGAAGAACAGGATTTATTTGAAATAGAAACTTAGTTTTTCTAACTTTGTGTAACTTGTGTATAACTTAGTCTTCAGGGTCAATGTGATGCATTCTTGTTGAATGAAATGATCAATTCCCCAATAAAAGCCTTACTGACCCCAAACTTTTGAACGGTAGTGTACATATGCTCCTTTGGCAGTTCCTTTAAAAGCACTCATGCTTGCCACACACTGGCACAGAAGAGAAGGAAATATGTTTTCATGATTATTGTCTGTAAACCATTCAAACAGCCATGTTGTTTACATTGAGGCAGATTTGTTTGGACCCTTGTCATCACCACGGAGGAGTTCTGAGTGGGTGCCGTCACCGCAGGGGTCTTAGTCACAATCCACTGCCTTTCTGATTCCCTCGTTGCCATCTTCAGTAATGTCTCCACTACGTGGTCATGTTAGTGCTGGAAAAACCGATGATTAAAATGTACAAAGGCATGAGTTTCATATACACACAATCAAAGCTTTTGATGGAATTGGTTTTTTGGAGTACTTTAAAGTACGTGTTTACATTCTTAGTGTTTGCAGAGTTGAATTGGACAAGTTTTCTGTAAGGCTTGTTCTTGATAATTTGTGTGTGTGTTGGACCGTTACGGTTTCATTTAAAACGGCTGTGGGAATGAATGATTGCAGCTGTAATCCTGACATTCAGTTAGTCTTTTCTTGTCCGTCATCTGCCCTTGGTCAGGTGACCGTGCCTTTAATGTTCTGTGCTCTTTCAGAACCTGCTGTCTTGCTGTGGCTGGCTGACGGAGCAGAGAGGAGTGTGTGTGTGTGTGTGTGTGTGTGTTGCTCCACAGGGACTGCGCACACCCGCTGCATGGGTTATATTACCTTTCCTAAAATACCTCGAGCGCCAGGCGTGCCCAGGGCACGTGGAGGACGTTTGAGTGACAGTGTCAAACCTGGGTATCTAACAACATGATGATGTTCATGCTAATGGATTAACGTGAGGCACCATATGATAACCACATGAATCAGCATGGTTTAGCGATTTATTACAACCGTTCCTCGGGAGGAATTCAACCTTTGACCTTGATTTAGCTATTTTGTTACAGGTAGGTAGACTTTAAGGCTCTAGGGTGTAGTGTGTTTCAATTAAAAACTCCTCAAGTATCTAACACCCAGATAGATACAACATTTAAAATACTTGTTTATTTTGTCTTTTGTTAGGTTTGTTTGTTTTGTTGTTTGGTACCATTTATTTATTTATTTCCATTAGGTCTTGTTTGGTTTTTGTTTGTTTGCTTGCTTTGTACTGTTTTATGTTTTTGTTTTGTTAAGTGCTGTTTGGGTTTTGTTTCATCTGGATTTGTTTTGCTGTGGCTTGGTTTTGGTTTGGTATTTTTGTCTTGCTTTGGTGTTGTTGTTGTTGTTGTTGTTTTTTTGGATACCTTTTCTGTTTTATTTGATAAAAAAAGAACCCTTTTTTATTTTCAATTTTTTTTAAATTAACGTACACTTAGTGTGGAAGGTCAGTCTAGGTGTTTCTCATAGTTGATTTCAATGAATGGCCATTCTTTAGGTAGTATGGCAATCTGACCTTTGACATTGACCTGAACTTTAACATTACTAATGGGACTTTCAGTGTATTCACGCACCTGGAATTATCATTACAGGGATAGTTTAGTAAGATTTATGTAACATCTTAGCCCCTTTTATTTCTCTCTCTCTCTCTTAAACTCTTTCTCTCACTCACACACACACACTTGTTGAGGTCATTCTATAGGTGCAGTTGTTTTTATATTGTACAAACAGTATTTTCTATCACCGACCCCATAACACAGGGTTTACCAGGACCCACACACACACACATTTACTTACTGTAGCTGTCTGGCTATCTAGACTGTTGTTTATATATATATATATATATATATATATATATATATATATATATATATATATATATATATATATATATATATATATATATATATATATATATATATTAGGGGTGTAACGGTTCACAAAATTCACGGTTCGGTTCGATACGATACACTGATGTCACGGTTCGGTTCGGTTCGGTTCGGTTCGGTTCGATACGTTTTAGAGACAGCAAAATGTAAAAACATCTCAACTTTTCAGAATGCCGCAAGCGCACCGCGGGTCATGTGACAAGAACTAACCAATCAGCTTCATCCTTTCCCGTAACAACGTTGAGAGCTCAGCCAAGATGAAGGATCAGCTGATCATAGTTGTATATGGATTGCAATTTTGAAATAAATTTAGTAGCAGAGCTACTGCAAGTGATTTTTAGAGCTGCAAATCCATTTATCCTTCGCTGAAATTTCCGCGTCTCATGGAGAGAGCACGTCATTGTTGCTTAGCAAAGACAGACGCCTCATGAGCGCTTCTGCCCAAGCGCTTTGGAAAGGAGGAGAAAGACGCGCTTAGCGTTTTCCATGCGTTTTTAGTCACGATATGTGAACGGCCCCTAAGGCGCTCGCTCACTCAGCACGCGCTGAAGGCTCGTTGCAAAATGTCGAATGCCTTTAACAGACCAGAAATATAAGATCCTAAAATAACCAACAGGTCTGGTGTTTGGGTTGGATTCCCTGTAAGCTATAGTTTCTAAATGCTGCAGGGATAGTTTGCTGCGTGCATGTTTCTCCTTTTTTTCGTCTTTTCCCAGATAGCACTGACGCATATATCCCAGATATTCCCGCTGGTGTTTTTTTTTTTTTTTTTTTGTATTCCCGCTGGTGTACCCTGTCATGTTGCAGATGCGACATACCGTTGTTTTTTTATCCACCACTCTCTTGCCATCACCATTATAGCTTAAAGGGAATCCAAAGTGCACCCAAACACCAGACCTGTTGGTTATTGGAGGATCTTCTCATTTCTAGTCTGTTAAACGCATTGGCTATTTTGCAACGAGCCTTCAGCGCGTACTGAGTGAGCGAGCGCCTGCTGAGTAGCCTAACATAAACATATAAGATGGTGTTTTTTTCTTCTTCGGGAGTGTCAGGGGCGTTGCCTGTTACGTTGTTTGGGTTATTGGGCTACCTTGTTGAACGCATATCATTATATTTCTCTCTCTCTCTTTTTTTTTTTTTTTCAAATATAATTAATTACTCCAACGAACCGTTCGGTATACATAATGCGTACAGCGTACCGAACCGAAAGCGTCGTACCGAACGGTTCAATACGAATACGCGTATCGTTACACCCCTAATATATATATATATATTATATATATATATATATATATATATATATATATATATATATATATATAGTATTATAAACTATAATAACACACAAACCTGTGCCTATAAGAGATCTTTGTGCATTTTTTTGAATTACTAAATTTTATCTATTTATGAGTCTTTTATTATTTTTTTTACAGTTTTATTCAGGATATCCCAGCTGATCCCAGAACAAGGTTTTGTCAGATTTATATCACTTCTGGGGACAATTTCCTCCCCGAAATATAGCTGAGCAAACCTTAAAACATGCACACACAGGTTAAACACCCATTTAGCAGGAGAGATTTGTCAGGATCTCATAAATAGGGGCCACAAGTCAAATTTTGTTTTCTTAACTTTTCTCTCATATGGTCTACTATTTTTATTCAGGGTGCATATTTGTGTTAAAGTTGTATTTTGAACGCTTTTAATATGTCACTAATTGCCTGCTAATAGCTACTAGTCGGACACATTTCTGAAGAGTGACCTCCAATAAACCCCCCCCCCCCCCCAGATTGCCTTCAGATTGTTTTAGCGTCACCTAAGGGGATAGTTTTTTTCTTGGTCAGATACAATAAAGTTTTCAGTTGACTTTTTGATGTATTAGTTACTCCCTAATCCCCCGGGTTATTAAATCTACTTCAAGGTAGCACTTCAGAGCCTTGCGGTAAGTTTTAAAAGGCGCTAGTTTTTGATGTTAATTCTCTGGTTGTCTCACACGTCTGCGTCTGCTCTGTCGTGGAACTCGGCAGCGATTGCCATGGTGACTCTAGGGTGTGAGTTCTGTCGCAGCTGTCTCTTCTACGCTTGTTATTCCCTGTTCCTTTGAAACATAAGTTTTGCCTTAATGAGGCAATGGTTAGACACCTCATAACATGCGTATGCAGTGTCTCGCTGCTTAGGTTGACCTTTAACCAGGCTAATGAGCCTGTTTTTCATATTGTGAGTAAAACGTTTAGTGTAAGCTCTGTGGGCCCTCCAGAGCTCCCACAGTGTCATGTTCTCTCCCAGTAATAGAGCGAAGACTTTTGAAGTGGTGCTCTATTAGTCTACGACTAGGCTTACGTTACCAAGCTATGTTAACTTAAGGTCTTTCTGAGTGAAATGGGGTGTTGGTGAAACTTGGTTTTGTTCATTGGAAATTAATTGGATTTTGATACAGTAGTTGGTTTATACTGTAAATGGTTGGAGGCTTTAAATAAGAGCTTGATGTGAGCCAATTATTATGTTTTGATGAAGAATTATGAAGATAAATAGATTTTTTTCTTCTTCTTTGATGTCATTTGGATTTTGTATTGACTTTAAGTTGCCTTTTCCCCTCAAGGAAGATGGATAACACAATTTTAATAAGGCGAGGACATTTTATACAAAAAGGGAAAAGGCATATACTGCAGCTTTGATACACGAGTCCATTGCCGTAGGTTTGAATAGTGGCTTTACAGATATTTTAAGCTCTTTCATACTTTAATGCATAGTAAATCTTTAAATAACTTGGGTAAGATTATTCCAGCTTTGATGTCCACTAACACGTCTCTTGATCTCTGGAACGAAGTTCTACATTGCATTTATTATGTATGTTATTTAGTTATTTTTATCTTCACATGCAGCGTGTTACAGATCCATTTCCTGGAATCTGAGTCCTTGATGTGCTACTGATTTTTAACATTCGGTACCGTTTGAAAATACATTAAAAATGCAAATAATGACTTATATAATGATGAAAAATTAAATTAGTTGAGTTTTTCTTTGTGAGGCTTAATGTCAAAAATATCTAGGTAAATGTGGTGTAGTTTTTAAATTGATTTATTTATTTATTCCAAATCAAAGTTAAGTCAAGTCACTGGAAGTCACCATTTTATTGCCATGCCATTGTAAACAAGTTTTTATTTATTTATTGATGTTTTTTATTTAAATGTTTTTTTTTCTTTTCTGATTTTTTGTTGTTGTATTTCTATAGGTTTTTTAAATCATTAAATTCTTATGGAAAAATAAGAAGGACTTTTTTATCCAAAGGCTTGGTTAGTTCAGGTCAAATTGAGAAAACCCTCATGATATTTAATGATTCAGAAATCCTATCGATATTTCCGAGGTTTTATGTAAAAGTTCTTGTAATCTTGATTTGCAAAGCAAATTGCTGGCCAGGTCAGAAGGCCAGAGAGTCAGTGTCGTGTTGATGTGGTTTTCTCTGCGCAGATGCAGTGGACCCATTACATGCGTGCAGTGTAGTTGTTTTTAGAGGAATCGTTCCAGTGTTCATCGCTGTAGAAACAGTGATGTGGATGTTTAGTTTCCCATAATGCTGCAGCAGTTCATAAACAACGAGAGGTGAAACTCAGGCTTTATTTATCTGAATCGCTTCTTTGCTGTAGCTCGGTTTCATGGTCTCATTTTCTCTGTAGCTTGTTTATTTTAAAACTCAAGCACATTTTGTTATCTGCCACGCCACTCTGATAATAAATAAATCATCATTATCTACTTATCTTCATCGTCTCATATTCAACACTCCCACATGCATACATTATAAACCTAAAGATGTACAGGTTTACAGCACTTTCACCTCTGATTCACAGCCATTGGCTGGACATTTAAGATGCTTCATGTACATCCAGCTCGTGTGTGTGTGTGTGTGTTAAAGTCAGCCAGCACCACAGGGGATTTGTTGTCTAGTCTGATTGATTGACAGTTCATGGCACCAAGAGGCCTCATGGGAGTGTACGGCCACAGGGGGAATTTGTTTAACCCTGAGATTACACACGTTCAGGCCATAAAGGACCTCATTTATATTCATTAAGCCGACACCCCTGTCACTTTGACATGGATTTGTGTTATTGCATCAGTCTCTGAGAAATGTTTCAATCATAATGGGCCGCTCTCTCTCTGGGAAGTAAATAGATGCAAAACACAAGAAGATCATTTGAACAGCATTTCTGCACTATAAGGGTGAGCGAGTGATGAAAACAAATGGTTCTTGACATGATATGTATATATTTATACATGCTATTTTGGACGTTTTCTCTGTTCACTCATGAATAAATATTCAGTTATATTAAAATACACTGTATGTTTAATGACCTTATGTATTGTAGTCCATGATAAATTTAGTTTTTTTTTCTGTGCTCCAGCTCTTATAAGATGAGTCTGGATACTTGGCTACATTGTATGAATAGTAATATAGTGTGACATTAAATGATAATGTATTTCACACCATAGGGCAAATCCTTCATGGCATGCTGTGCAGATTCAATTTAAGATAAATTACTATACACAAGATAGTATTTTCATTGACTTGTGAATTTATAGTCCGTAATCAGATTAGTTTTTTGCTGTTGTATTTTAGGTTTTTAGTGAACCCCAGCACTGTTTTTCTGTAGTGCATTTCCCCGTGGAAATTTCTTCCATCTCCAGTCATGCTTAATTCAGTTGTGTTTTCCTGCATGAGACCTATGTTAAAAAGAAAAATTAATTTAATCGTAAGAGTGTTATACAGTTTTGTTTTGACATAACAACATAATGCCAAAGTGTAATTGTATATGATTGTGTGCTGTGTTGTTTACTAAACAAACTCTATTCAGTATATTTAATCAGAGACATGATTTTAATGCAATATTAATACAATACCTTTCAAAAGGTTGAGGGGTTGGTTTAAAGTATAAATTTTTTTTTTTTTTTGAAAATCTCTAAATTCTTACCAAAGCTCCATTTATTTGATAAAAAATCCAGTATTTATGTGTATACATATATATTTTCAGCATCATTACTCCAGTCTTCACTTTCACATGATCCTTCAGAAATCAGTCTAATATGATGATGATTTTTTTTTTGAACAACTGATGAATTGTCATGTTTTCCATGTGTTTTTTTCCTCTGGCTTTTGTTGTGATTCAGCTCTTTAGGGTTTTGGGCTCCGTTTCAGACACTCCAGATGTCTTTGTGTGGCCACCTGATACCTGACCTGGGGTCAGATAGCCAGATGCAGTGAACCCAATGCCCCTTTCCTAAAAAACCTACTGAAGTAAATGAAGAGTGCAAGTGGTGGCTCGCCCTGTCGCCCTGGAAACACTAATCATGTCTTCCAGCTTGATTGTGACTTGTGTCTCGGCCTGTAGATGGGGAGCATCGATCTGCTGTTCTGATTGGAGAATCACTTATGGTCTGCTGTGTTAGGGTTAGGGTTTTTTCTGTGTTTTCTGATTCCGGTTCAGTACAGCAGTATTTCCATATTCTATTCAACTGCATTCATTTGCTTTAAAGAATATAAAAAAAACTGCACTTATCATATTTCATGAGGCAATGAACCATGCAGTTCATGAATATGTGCAAATTAAGCATTTGAAAAATTGAAATGATACTTGTGAATCAGACTTATGATTATAAATATATAAATATAAGTTCTTGAACATTATAATAAAAATAAATGAATTAATATTAATCGAAACATTCATATACTTTTCATGTGGATCTGGTTTTCATAGTAACAACGAAGCTCTGTAGCCTTTCCAGTGTTATTTTAATTATAATTAGATTTGTTTTTGGTCATAATTAGCTATAAAAAGCTATGTTTTTTATATTAGCATATTTCATTTTTGGTTTTTATTTTGGTTTTAGTAATGTTGGTAGTTAAATTAAATTTTCGTTTAGGTTTTTTAATTAAGTTTTTCATCTGATATAAACTAAAAAATAAAGCTATAGAAATAATTTTAACCCAGAAATTGCTAACAATTGTATTTAAAAAAAATAAATAAAAAAATGCAAGTAACAGAAAATCTGTAGAAAATCTGTAGAAAATCTGGAATAGTCTTTATTGTAAAAAGTATGATCTTAGTTTTATTTACAACTTCACAAGCACATTTTTTATTTTGTTTGTGTCAGTTTTGTAAGGATTACACATTGAGCATCTATTATTCTATGTAGAAAATGAATTCATTTTTGGCCTGACCTGGACCTGATTGTTACATTTGCTATATTCCATCGTTTAAAAAACGTGTGTTCTAGAAAAAAAAATGGATAAGGTATCTATTTATTTGACATCATTTTGTGATAGATGTAAAAGAGACAATAAAATGAAAAATCAATGTTATGCCATTTCTTTTCAGATGTTTAGTGTTTTTGTTGTTTGGTTCCATACAACCAGCTATTGAAAATATGCCACTATTACTTTCCTACACTATAAATTTCCTATGTATGGCCTTGTTGGAAAACAAGTGTCTTAAAGGAATGAAACAGGTTGTACTGGCCTCAACATAGCTTGACTAGGTTTCACTCATATTATTCATTTACGAAACTTGATCAAGATGGCATGAACAATCATAAATCATGCATTCAGCTGTGATGATGTTGATGATGTGTTTGGCCTTGACTGTACTTTTTCTGCCATCGCTTAACAATAACATTCATCTTGATGTAACTCTATCCTCTATTGTGTTTACATAGCGTAGCACATTCTTGACCCATTGCATCGACACGTATCTCTTGTAGGTCTTTTCTCCATCGTGCATTATTTCGACGGCTTTACCAGACCAAAATGAGCAGTCGGAGTTCATGCGGTATCTTCTGCCTGTCTTCTTTCAAACCCCCACTGGTGCTCCTCCAAGCCAAATGTTCATTGTTTAGTACTAAAGAGGCACGCCGATGTTATTGATGGCCGTTCTAAGTAGCACAAGGAGGAGGAGGATTGCTTGGAAACAGAATCTAGGTCAGTCTGGCCAGCGTGATTCATTGATTCTGATGTGTGTCCATTTGCTGGTTTCTCCCTCTCTACTTCTGTATTGTTAATTGCTGGGTGACTGATCGCCCTAAATCTTTCTGGTCGTCTGCCCGAACTGGTTTTTTGCTTGGAACACCTGCCCTCGGGCTTGCTTTTAAGCAAGTGGAAGCCGCAGTCTTTTACCAGTGCATTGTGGGAAGGATGGCTGGGGGAAAAAACACAATTGGAACTGGAAGTGGACAAACAATGAACCATAAGAAGGTTACTGAACTCGAACCAGGTCACAGTTTTGATTCAGTATACACTACTGGACAACATTTTGGAATAATTCTGATTGATTCATGCTTTTTTCTTATGTTCATTCATCAGAGAATCTTGACGATCTTGAACATGTAGCAAGGTTTCCACCAAGATGTTAAGCAGCAAAACGGTTTTCAAAATCGATGATACTAATAACTGTTCATTATTTAGCCCCAGTAATAATTGATAATAACTGAGGCTCAAATCAGCATTATAGGATGATTTCTGTAGAATCATGTGACACTGAAGACTAAAGATGCTGAAAATGCAGCGTTGCATCACAGAAATAGATTACATTTTTCATATATTAAAGTAGAAAAGCGTGATTTTAAATGGTAATTAGTTTCATATTACTGTTTTAATGTATTTTTTTATTATAAAACACATAAGAGCCTTCTTAAAAAAAAAAAGTCATTATTCCTAACTTTTGATCTTTTTTGACCATCTCTTATGATAGTGCACACTCACAATAAAAGACAAGAAATGGTTCACATCTGCATTATCTTTTAGCCACAAAAATGAAGCTTAATCAGTAAATGGGAAATTTGGAATTTCTGGTCTGTGTCTTTTTCTGTGCATCTAAATCTGAAGTGTTATTAGGGAAATGAATGAGTGCACAAACTCCTGACCAAAGGAGGAAATCCGGCCGTTGTGTGTCCGATCCAGCGCTCACCCCTCCTCCAAGGCGGCAGCTGCACTTTGAGATTTCACAGAAAGACGTAAAGGATGTCCGGGTGAGCTTTTTGATGTCCTGGCAGTTTGGACCGTGTTGGAGATCTTTACCCTTACCCTGTTTTAGCAGCTGCACATACAGTATATGGATTCGGTATGACATTAAACAACACAATATACTATACAAATACTATATATAATGTACAATAGTATTGTGTATTCTATTTCTCCATTAGTTTTTGCAAATGAGGACGTTTTTGGTTTGTAGTCCACTTTGAGCATCCGTTCTGAGCAGATACTGGATGGCGGTTACAGTTCTAATGTTAATTTAAGCATCAGTGTTTCTTAAAATAGATATTTAGTCTCAGCAGTGCATCAGTGTCCCTTTATCCCGTGAGTCTTGATTTCCGTCCGTCTTTGGATTATTCATGAGAAATCAAATGCAGCACCTGACCAGGTTATTTTTGCCCGTCGTCCTGAAATCGAACCCCAAGGAAACAGGATCCTTTTTTTTTTTTTTTTTTTTTGTGGGTGTGTGATGACGAGGAAGCCAGAGAGCCGTTTTAACCTCTAAAACTGCTTAGCACACAGATCAGCTTCTCCTTGCTTTCCTTCACATAATCCCAGGATTCAAAATGTCCTTGCATTGCTAAACTCGTAATTTAGCACATTTCCTATATTTCTTATTACAGTAATGCAAAAATATTTGTAATTGTTGTGCGTGTAAAATATATTTAATATAAATATATGCATTTTATTCATTTTGTTTCACTGCCTTATGCCATTTGTTATTAAATAATCATTGCATTGGTTATTTTTTTAACTAATGAGAATCATCTTTGAGAATCATGAAAATTCCAAAAGAGACACATTAAGAAATTACATAATGAAGAAAATTTGGATTTGAACAGTATTGTTGGATTTTAGCTCCACTTTTGATGTACTGGATCATAAATTGTTGGAAAAATTGAAATGTTATAAATGTACTTCTCAAACTGTGCACTGGTTTAAAAGTTATATGACTAATAATGGAAGTTATTCAGACTGAAAGAGTTGCAATGTGGTGTTACTCAAGGAAGCTGTCTAGGACCATTGTTATTTTACATTTTTACCAATGATTTTCCTTTGGTTTTAAAGCATGCAAAGGCAGTTATGTATGCAGATAGATTATACAACATTATATCTACCAGCGACATCAATTGATAAATTATCTGTGGATTTAGATGAGGAGTTACAGTTAGTGGATAAAGTGGGTACTGAATAATAAGAGGGTTTAAATTTGACAAAAACTAAAAGTATTGTGTTTGGATCAAATTCTAAACTTAAACTACAATTAAATTTGTCTGTAAAGAGTGTGCCTATTGAACAGGTAGAGGAAGTTAGACTTATTGGAGTTATTCTAGACAGTAGGCTGAAGTGGTTAAAACGGATAGAAAAGATGGAAATAGTTATGGCAAGAGGTATATAAGTTATTAAGAGATTTGCAAAAAATTTTCCACAGTATTGCATCTCTAAAGTAATGCAAACAATGGTTCTTACTACCTTGGTAGTGGCTAATGGGGATCCAAATAAACAACAACTTAATTGCCAAGAAAATAATGTCATAGTTCAAAAATCTTATTGGTCATGCAATAAGCTTCATGTTCTTTATACTAAATGTATTTTTTTTTTCTTTGATTTGGAGTGAAATACGAATCTTTACAGGTTTAGTGAGATTCAAGGGTAGAACAAGAAACCGTCCATGAAATCGCCCCTGGGTGCTTTATAATAACATGAGAGTATGAATTTTATAATGTCAAATGGCAAGATAGGTACAGAGAGGTACGGCAATGAGACGCGAGCTATCATATAACAAGACTCGTCAGCGGTCAATTGGTCTCCGAGGACAGGTGTAAGCGTGCTTCTTAAGAGACCTTAGCACAAAAGAGCTTCTCAATGTCACATATGAATGCATGTGAAGGCAGTAATAGTATATGATGTGGAGGAGCTAATGGCCCATCTCATTCTGGTTTCTAGTCTGTCTATTCATCGTGACCGAGCCCCTCAAATGCTCTGTCTTACCCCCACCATTTTCCACCAGCATGATGATTCTACTGTTGCTATGCAACGTCCTGCTGTCGCTTAGTGAAGCATTAATTAGAGTGTTACATTTGAATACCGTCGTTATCGCCTCTCGGAATTGCCACGGCTGGCATATTTGCACTCAACTTTAAGATTCCACCACAGGGGCTGGAAAAAACACATGTTCCACCCTGTCCTCCGTTACTGCAGGCTTCGGACTATATACTGTACATGTAATTTTATCACATTTCACATTAATCACATCTTATGTATGTATATATTAATGTATGTACTGGGGAATTTATAAGATTAGATTTCTCCCGATATCATTATCATTAATGAATGAGTTTATATGTTAGTTTTTATTTATTTATTCTATTTTGTGCTGGAGTGTTATCTCTGCAGTTGCTACTGTATGTGAAACGTCAGGTGGTACAGTGTTCCTCAGATTGACCCTGCATGGCATCACCTCTGAAAAGCAGCACACGGCCAGGGCTGTGATTTCCCCCTGATTTGCATTCTAACGGTGATGCCAGGATCCGTAATTTTCCTGACAGCCAGGGAGGGAAGTGGGCCGTGTTCCCTCACGGCAGCTGAGAGAGTGTGGACTGGAGCGATGCCACATGCAGGATGGTATTTCAGGAGCACTAACCCAACTGGGACTGCAGGAGCAGAAAGAGCCGGTCCTGCCCAGTTACATTACAGCTTCCCCTCGTCCGGCCTGATGTGAGCACTGTACGGCTGGCAGTCTGATCAGAGAATCCACTAACTTCTTCATGCTTCATATGACATTAAAAAAAGACTGAATTGGAATATACTCATCCAAAATCAGTGTTCAGACTATTTTGGCTGGTTAATTGTGGCTAAGGGTTGATACATGTAACTTTTTTGTGCTATTCCCATTAGTGATCTATCTGTCTGTCTGTCTATATGTGTGTATACTGTATATGGGGTGTGTGTGTGTGTGTGTGTCAGATGGCTTCTTTTCACTGTTTGCTTCCAGTCAGACCAACAGTCTTTATAGTGCATGCGCTGAACGGTCAAAACTCACAGAAACTTAAAGCCCTTCACATCAGCGGTGAAAGACGAGCAGACACTGGCCAATTATTTTGACTGTGTGAATCAAAGTAAGAAGTGAAGCAGGGAATTCTTTGAAAAGCAGCGAGAACAAATGGGCATGGGCTCTTTTTGAAGATGTGTGGACTCTTTGATTCCAGACTCTCCATTAAATCTGTTCAAACCCTTGGCTGCGATGCCTGATGCCCCCCACATCACCTCACATCACACCCACCCAAAACCCCCTGCTGGCTGACTGTTCTCTCTTCATGGGCTTGTGCCTGGGCAAAGCTGGTTTGCAGTTTGTTTAGTTAAAGCTTCATTTTCTGGTAATTATCCCTCTACACCATAGCCTGTGGCACAGTTGTGTAGACTAGATTACTAGTGAGATTAGATGGAGAAAAAAACACTCACTCAGACAATTTGACCTTTTGTAGTAAGATAATTACTCGAGAATATTTGTTTTTGTGTTGTTGGTGGTGGATGAGCATGGCTATTTCAGGATGTATTTCTGTATGTTTAGATGAATTGTGTCTCTGTCTCTTGATTTATTTATTTATTTATTTTTCCATGTTTGATTTTTATGTAAACTGTTTCCAAAAGATGAACTCTGATGACTTACGGGGAGAATAATGGACACTGTTCTATTCTCAGTTTGAAACGTGACACACCTGTATGGCTCAGGTGATGTCTTGGCTGTTTGTTTGCCCTGGGAGTCGTCTCGGTCTCAGACAGCCGTCTCGGTCTCGTTGGCTTGCTTTGTCACAGTTTGTGAGAGTCAGGATGCACAGGTGTGTTTGGAAACGAGTTGTAGTTCTCAGGCTGCAACGAGGAACGCTTTTAGTTGGCCGATTTGCCAAAACATTTTTACTCCTGAATGAGTAAAAAAAAAAAAAAAAAAACTTTTTATTTTATTTTTTAAAGGAAATAATTATTAAAGTTTACTGTTATGTGATGTTATATTATTCATATGAACTCAAGATTATTATTATAACTTTAAATACTTATTATTATTATTATTATTATTTAACAAAAATAACTTATTTTAGTAGTATATTAGTTTTATAATATGTTATTAATACAAGTAGTAATATAATAACAGCAGCAAGAATAAGTGCTATTATTATCATCCCTATTACTCTAAAAATAACACCGTTCTTATAAATATTATTATTAAACCATTTTTATGTATTAAAATATAGTCTGAATGTAATACTTATTTTTTTTGTTTGTATTGTATTTTTATATATATATATATATAATGTGTTTATGTGTACAGGTATGTATATATGTATGTGTGTGTGTGTGTGTGTGCATATAAATGCATATGTATGTATGTGTGTGTGTGTAAATATATCAATCAATCAATCTTTTATTACAGACTCATGATCCAAGTTTAAAAAACAAAAAACAAAACCAAGACAATAGGACAACAAATACAACCCACAGCATCTGCCACACACAATAAAAAGTTACAAAATGCAACAACACCAATGTCTCCACAGCTTTGACTGAAACTGTGTAGCACCAACCCTTATATTTGATAGACCCACAATAATCTCATTTTTTGAGTCATTTAGCCGGCAGATAAATCTATTCATAAGCGTTCTTAACAGTGCTTTAAAAGTGATTACACTAGCAATCACAAACATTAAACTTTCACTATGCCATCTATATATGTATGTGTATATATATGTGTATAGTGTATATATGTACTGTCATGAATTTGCAAATTGCATGGCAAAGGATAATACAATATATGTGGTCTAATTCTCACTATTAACTAACTATTAACTTAGCTATTAACTTCTAAACTAACTGCTTATTAATAAAGACTAATAAAAAGTCAACATGCTTGTAATATGCATGCTAGTTAATAGTGATGATAGGTACTTTAAATAAAGTGTTATACTATGCAAATGTCACAGAATTGAATATTCAGTCTACTGATTGCACTTTATTAAAAAAGAAATATAAAAAGCATAGGTGGTCTTTTTGTGTCCCCTTCTTATCATGAGTAGAATCAATTTTGGTGTCTTTGTGCCTATCTAAAAGATACTTTTATGGGAGAATTTACCGCTGGATTGCTGAAGATAAATGTTTGAAGTTCCTTATGCCGGAAGATCAGGATCAGGAAACATCAGTAGATGGAGTGTGTGGGCTGTGTTTATAAACAGAGGAGTTTCTTCTCTTTTGGAGCCCAAGCTTCTGCTAGCACTTTAGAGCTGCTGTGTTGTGTTTGGAAAGGAAGTGATAGGGACAAAAGGAAGACGCATGTGTTTGCATAACTCTGTGTGTGTGTGTAGGGGCTGCATTTCCTCCCTTGCTCTGTGTGAGGTTTTCTCTCAAGGAAGGAAAGAACTCAGGTCAAACTTGTACTATTATCTCCCTCTGTAAGTCTTTAGGTGATTCATGGAGGAACACAGACAAATTAGTGAGAAAAACACACTAATGGCAGCATTGACTTGTCCACTGACTCTAGTGTGTGTTTGTAAGTGCTGTCATATTCTGGGAATGTGCTGCATTCATATCCATACCTATCTTCTATTCTTTGTTCTTCTGTCTGTGTGTGTGTGTCTGTGTGTGTGAGAGAGAGAGAGAGAGAGAGTGTTTTGTTTTATTGCACACGACCCAAACCTCGTAGTCACGAGACGACCCCCCCCCCCCTTCCCGGCACACTCTCTGTTCATTGGCTTTCTAGAGCGGTAGAAAACAAACAGCGTGCGGTTCCTGTAACACTGCGCTGTGGGAGGCATTAGTCAAAGGGAGAGACTGTATAAAATATAAAGCTCTGCGCTCTTGGCTCTTAGTCATGGAGGCTCCTGTTGGAGCCATCAAGCTCCAAACGGTGGCTGAGGCCAGAGAGTTTTATATGACCGCAGTAGCTCTCCAGTAACACTGTGTGACTTTTGGAACAGTCAGAGACTTCAGAAGAGATACTTGACTTCACTTGATTGATTTTGGTCCTTTATAGTTCTTTTTGCAGTCCAGATCATTTTATTCATTAAAAATATCCTTGTTATTAGAGTTTAGGCTATATTATGATGGTTGTAAACCCATTATTAGTGGACAGTTACTTGCTGTTTGTTTTTGCTAGCGTGGTCACCATAGTTGTTTTTTAATAATTATAATAATAATTAATTAATTTGTATTTATTTAACTCATATTTATATATATATATATAGACAAAAAATAATGTCAAATATTAATTAAATACAAATTAATTAATTATTATTGTTATTATAAAAACATGAAAAAAAATGTTTTTTATTTTTACAATATTTTTTCATTGTTTTTGGACACACTTCAATTGTAGCAATTCAATGTTTACGGTTTAATGGCTTTAAGGTATTACATTTAATCTGCAGTGAAAATTGCAAATGATCAGATTTTTTAAAGAATATGAACAAATACAGATGCTGCATTTTCCAGCATTTAAATATGCACATTTGCATTCATTATCATGCTAAATAAGGATCTGTATTTTTATGTGAGTGATGAAAATTGATCCACCCATGCCTAATGGCAGTGTTTGTGAAACCTGTATGTAACCATTATTGTGTTTGGAGCCACTAATGGTAGCTGACCGCAACTACTGTGTGGAATAGCATTCGGTTAAACTGAAGAGAGAAAATACAGTTCCAGTTAACATTTTAGATTATTGCAAGCAATTTGTTGCAACTGAAAGGAGCTTAGCACTCCCACTTCACCCTCCATGAATCGTAGCAGCAGTATTTTCAACAACCTGTCGACTCGAGTGCAGTAAGAAAATGGCTGTCATTTACGAGCAGCGGCTCCCAGCCAGACTTCCATGTCTGCAGCTAACATGACATCCCTCCTGCTGTGGCCCATCAGTCCCGAAGATCCCATCATCATGATGCAGGCTGATAACTTGTGACTGGATACCTTTAGACAGTGTGTGTGTGTGTAAGAGAGAGATATAGTGTGTGTGTATGTGTGTTTAACAGTGAATTAAAGAAGCCAGTAAGTATTCCTGCTGATAACACTGGCTGTTTTTAACTGATTGCAGAGTTCTAAATGCTCAGACTATCTCCAGTTTGATGAGGAAGATTTTATAGTTGATAGAGCATGTAAATCTCTCTATTTTGATGCTTTTTGAAGTCTGTGCAGGTGTGTGAGATTTAGGCAGACTATGTTCTGCAGGCTGATCTGATTGCTAATGACATATTTGTTCATAATGTTCATAAATGTGTTGATCTGTAGTCCGCTGAGTCATTGCCTGATGAGCAATGCTAGGTCAGTACAATGTGCGCATATGACACTTACAAAAAATGAATAATAAAAAAGATAAAATAAATAAATAAATAAATAAAAATCCAGGCATGGTAGACTAATTGTTTCTAATCATAATACTTTGACAAATACTGTATTTGTTAGTTATTACTTAAAATTATTATTGTTGTTATAAAAATGATTAAAAATAATAAAAAAATACAGTTATGTAATATAATATTATTATATAAAATTATGCATGTATACATAATAATTAATAATAGTTTATAAATAATTAATTAAATTAAATCACAGATTACTGCAGTTCATATAAAATTTCATGTCAACTGTCCATGTTTAATGTTCAATGACTACCATAATAAAATGCCATGATATTTAGATCCATAAATTTGTCCATGGTATCAACATGATATCCTGCTCAAACTGCACAGTTGTACCACAGTGCTTTTTTTTTTTTTTTTGTAAAGTCATTGTGTTGACACCGATAAATGATGTATGAGTTTATAAATGTATGTGTGACTGTAAACCCTGGTATATACTTTTTCTCCTGAGGCACCCTGTGTCCCACTCTGTGCTGATAGCCCTTCTTGTGCTAGTAATCCAGTTGGACAATCTCACACAGGCCCCCCTCAGCTGGGCACGATTAGCAGCAGACACACATGTAACAAAGCCAGGCATTTGGCTTTGGCTCGCCAGGTCTCTGTCCGACTTCTGGCACACTTTTGGAGTGTGTCATTCGTCCCACTGCTATTATTTAGCCCAGACGAATATCAAGAAGAGAAAGCAAAGCATGGCTAAATCATACTCACCCCCCCCCCCCCCCCCCCACACACACACAAACAATTACAGCCTCTGCCAGCACAGGCAGACAGACAGACAGACACTAAGACAGACAATCAGACACTCAGACGGACAGACAGACACTCAGACGGACAGACAGACAGACAGACAGACAGACAGACAGACACACTCAGACAGACAGACAGACACACACACACACACACACACACACATTCAGACAGACAGACAGACAGACACTAAGACAGACAATCAGACACTCAGACGGACAGACGGACAGACAGACAGACAGACACACTCAGACAGACAGACAGACACACACACACACACACACACACACATTCAGACAGACAGACAGACACTAAGACAGACAATCAGACACTCAGACGGACGGACAGACAGACAGACAGACAGACAGACACGCACACACACTCAGACAGACAGACAGACACTAAGACAGACAATCAGACACTCAGACGGACAGACAGATAGACACTAAGACAGACACTAAGACAGACAGGCAGACAGATGGACGGACGGACTTACAGAGAGAGACTCAGACAGACAGTCAGACACTCAGACAGACACACTCAGACAGACAGACAGACAGACAGACACACACACACACACACAGACAGACACACACACTCAGACAGACAGACAGACACACACACTCAGACAGACACACACATGCAGACTTGGTTTGCATATTATTTATTTTTTAAAACATTTTCCACAATGTCAAATGATAATTGTTTTGTTTAATTGTTTTAAAATGTTTCCACTTTAAATGTTACACGACACGTTTATTTATTTAGTTTATTACTTTTGTTTTTCAAAATTTATCCACAATGTTTCTATTTGTTTGTGTTTTATTTACTGTCAAGCAATGTTTTAGTTGGTTTAGATTTTTTTATGGTTTTGTTACTTTTGTTTCATAACTTGTTTTTCAGGTTTGGGTTTAGTTCGTAAGCTCTCATTTGTGTGTAATGAGTTATCGCACTTTAAGACCATCACAAAAGTTAGATTTTCATGTTTACTTCAAACGCCGTCGGTTCTCATGTCTTTCGTAACTGATTGAGATGCTGCGGAGGGGAGGATTTGGTATAGCTCTCCTCAGACTTCAGCTATATTAAAAAATGAGTGATAGATCCTTCTACTGCTCCACTGCAGATCCCATTTTTCACTTTCCCAACTTTCAGTCTAAGTTTCTCATTAGTTTGTGTGTCAGCTTTTCTACAGACCTCATTAAAGCGTATGTCCAAGTATGAGGGACTGCTTGGGGGAATAGTGTTAGTCTCGACACTCTCATGCTTAGGCACGGTTCACTCGGCAAACAGCAGCAAACCTCGCTACACTGAGTTATGTCTTCTCCGTTCTTCTTCAGCTAGAAGAAGCACAGCCCCAGGATAAGGTCATCCTTTTCTTCTTCTCTCATCTTTATTCAGAAGCTGTTGCACACCCCCTTTTGCTCTCAATCTGTCTTGTCTTGACTTCTTTCTACCTTGCATCTCTGCTAGAATTGGAAAACTGAACCTTGAAAAACTAATATAAATAAAAATAATAATAATATTTACAAAAGGATGTACTTTGCTGCTTTTGGCTAAGTCCATACTTTGGAGTTGGCAGTAAGATTATTGGGATTTTTGAACATACTATTTAGGATAGATAGCAATCCCCAAACTGACGCATTTGGTCTCCAAACCTGGTGTCCTTTGTTTACCCTTCAAGCTCATTATGCAGTAAATAAATATACATTTTAATGTGAGATCGCTCGTTTAAGAGCACTTAATTGTTCTAGTGGTATTACTGTTGCATACGGTGTAAAAGGTCTTATATTTGAAACTCAGATAAACTGACTTTTTAAGAAAAAATTGTGGGGTGCCTTTGGTTGCGTTTTGTTTTACATTTTATTGTACCTGATTAGCTTGACCTCAATTGTTCAGCATCGTTTCCATTTAACATTTCATTCCTCCTTCACATTTGCCTTCAAGCAGGTGAAGAGACCTTTTCATGACCAGGCAGATGCAGCAGGAGGGAGAGGGGGCGGCAGGGTGTCAAGTATGCAGAATGAGCTCACTAAAAGTTACCACAATGGTTCAAGCAAATTGATTTGTTTGGACATAATTATCTTCAGTACTACTAATATATATTTGTGACCCCCACTGAATCATTTCAACACTTAGGCTTTCTGCCAATTGTGGCCCCAGCAACATATTAGCAGTAAACATGTACCAATGCTGGCTCAGCGAAAGGAGCATCGAGTGCTAGAGAAGAAGACTATCTGCCCGTGGATGTTGATTTGAAATGCATGTGTGCATTTACACACAATCCCCCCTACAAAGACATCTGTTTCACATTTGTGTGACCTCAGCCAAGAGTACTTCTGAAGGTGTGGAGGCCCAGATTAATACTGAACACTCTGCCAAGAAGAAACTGAGTACATGCAGGGGATTCTAAGTTCATCTATCTATCTATCTATCTATCTATCTATCTATCTATCTATCTATCTATCTATCTATCTATCTATCTATCTATCTATCTGTCTGTCTGTCTGTCTGTCTGTCTGTCTGTCTGTCTGTCTGTCTGTCTGTCTGTCTGTCTGTCTGTCTGTCTGTCTGTCTGTCTGTCTGTCTGTCTGTCTGTCTGTCTGTCTGTCTGTCTGTCTGTCTGTCTGTCTGTCTGTCTGTCTGTCTACAGTATCTGTCTGTCTACAGTATCTGTCTGTCTACAGTATCTGTTTGTCTACAGTATCTATCTATATGTCTGTCTTACTGTCTGTCTGTCTATCTATCTATCTATCTGTCTGTCTGTCTGTCTGTCTGTCTGTCTGTCTGTCTGTCTGTCTGTCTGTCTGTCTGTCTGTCTGTCTACAGTATCTGTCTGTCTACAGTATCTGTCTGTCTACAGTATCTGTTTGTCTACAGTATCTATCTATATGTCTGTCTTACTGTCTGTCTGTCTACAGTATCTATCTATATGTCTGTCTTACTGTCTGTCTGTCTACAGTATCTGTCTGTCTACAGTATCTATCTATATGTCTGTCTGTCTGTCTGTCTCTGTCTGTCTGTGTGTCTTGCATTAATCTATTGTTTGTTAATTTTATCTCTTCATCTGTAGTTCTCCCGTGGTCCTTTTTTCGCATATCTCACAATTCTTGAAAAAGTCTTGCATTTGTATCTTGCAATTTTGACTATTTCTTGCAATTGGGAGTTTATATGCCCCTATTGTGACATTTTATATACCACTATTATTGACATTGTACCTCACAATTGTGAGTTTATATCATGCAACTCTGAGAAAAACAATTGCAAGTTTATATTTTGCAACTTGCAATTACCCTTTTTAATTTTTTATTCAGTGACAGAAACAGGCTTCCATATTAAAGTGTATAATAGGTGTGTACATTTGTTTGTTTGTTTATTTATTTATTTAGTGGTCTACTTCCTTGCTAGACTACATTAGTATGTTAATAACATAGTATGTTGTTATTTATTATAAGTTTGATCTTTTTGCCAAATAAAAAAAAGGATCAGAAAATGTTAAATAGCGCATTTTGTCAGAGAGGTTGGACTAACCACTACATGACCCAACATTCTATTCTATTCTATTCTATTCTATTCTATTCTATTCTATTCTTCTGTAAAGTCTCCATACATGTGAATTCACCCTTCAAATAATTAATTCCATTGAAATATACTGCCAACATCACCTTGTGAAGCAGCAGAACAAAGTGTGTCTTTATCCTGGGCTCTCTCACACATGTAAAAACATGCGCGCGCACACACACACACACCAACACACACAGCTCATACATGAAGCAGTAATTAGCAGCATCAGGGTGTGATCCCTCCGCAGTGTGGGTGTTGAGTGTGGCCTAAAATAATCCAGTGGAGAATGACGAGTCCCTCGAATGAAACTCATTATCAGCCGCAGCGTTCCAGCAGGCAGAAGGCTCTGTGTACCTGAAACATATAATCACAGGCTTCCAAAAATCCCCTCAGTAACTCTTTGTCTAGACTTCAGAGCTGATGTGCGGCGAACATCACCAGTCGAGCTGCACTTGTAAAGAGATCACACGTTTTGAAAATCAGTGTTGAGATGCAAAGGAGTTGTGGAGAAAGTGATTGTGTGTGTTGTTACAAATCCTATTTATAGATTCAAACATAGTGGCAACGGTTATCATGTACTCTACGTTTTGTTGCTTAGTGTTCATTACTGGGAGAACTACGCTAGTATGCTAAAATGGCGTATTTCTAGTTTGATTATTATTATTATTTATCTATTTATTTATGCAGTTTCTATGACTTAGAGGGCAGGTACATGGTGTTTCCAATAGTTTTTTCAGGTTCTTTTTTTGCTTGCTTCTCACACTGTTGTATTTTCTTCTCTCTCTCTCTCTCTTTCTGCAGATCTCTCTATAGCCGGGTCCAGAACTGTGCAGTCATGTTCAGGAACAGTCTGAAGATGCTGCTTGGTGGCAAATCCAACCGCAAGAATCGAAACAGTGGTAGGTTGAGTTTTCTTTTTAAAATTTAGAAAAGCTTCCCTACAACCAGCCCCCCATGCACAACGCAAAGCTGCATTGAACTTTTGTCATGCAGTCGGTGTCAGTTTTCTGAAGAACCTGGGGGTAAGACGAACCGCTCAATGTAGATGCAGCTTTAACATCTGGCGGAAGAGAGTGGTTTGAAATGTATCACTGGGTAAGCTATGTTTATCCAAGCAATTTTTCTACATAAATTTAATATCAAAGCAAACTTTTGCTCTTTTGCGTTAGTCAGCTACTAATGTATAAAGTCATGCAAATGATTTAGCTAAACCGAATTATTAAGTGAAGCACATTTCCAAAATGGTAGCCGTAGGGTGAAATCTGTTTAAATATTCTGATAATTAAATTTTTTTTGACTGATGTATGAAAATGTGAATATTGTGCAGGAAAATAAAAACTGAACATAACCTAAAAAGACAAGCCTGTGTGCTTACAACACTCCTTGAGGACCAATTCTGTTGTGCCCTGTCTAGCATTTTTAAACATGAAATGATGTGTTTCTATATGTTTGTGTGCGTATATTAGCTCTCAGAGAGACTTCAGGCTTGTGTTGAGAGGATTACAGTAGTCAGAAGCAACTGTTGGAGTGAAATTAGGATTCTGTCAGTGTCTGCAAGTGAACCGAGCCAGATGAAGCTTAAGTGGTGAATGGAAAGAAACACACACACACAGAAACCTGTGTATTACACCTTTTTTGCTGCCGGTTGACTTTCTTCATCTTTTTCTCCTTCGTTTAAGGTCTGTTTCACCTCAGAACTCCTTTCAGCGCTCATGTTAACAGGTTGCTGAATTCAAATACAGACGACGGGCAAGATTTTCCACTTGTGTTTACAATTTGTTTATACATCTGCCAGTTTAGAAAGACATATATTATTTATGGTCATTGTTAAAATCAGTATTCAGTGTAATAATCTAGAAATCACTTCTGTTACACTGAAGAAACAGCTGCTTGTGAATCAGGCCTAGGATCTACTGCAGCAGTGTGAAGTGGAGATCTGTGGACACTCTTTCAGGGCTGTGGAAGAGCTGTGTGTGATGGATGAGGAGGGTGTGTGTTTGTTTGTCTGTGTGCTTTCTTGTTAGCTGTGTTTACTTTTGATTTTCTCTGGAGTTTGGCTCTGTGACCGCAAGTACGTCCACGACTGCAACCTTGTGTTTACCTCACACAACATGTACATGTGCTCAAACACACACACACGTACTTTACCTCCCTTCATACCTCAGGTCTGTCTGAATCTCCCATAAAGCTTTAGTCAAACAAGTGGCAAGTCTGACTCACCCAACAGACCATGCCATTCACCTCAGTGATGGGACCTCACACTTCACAGAAAGACCTCCTGTCTTCAGTCGGTGTCCTCAGACTGGTTGAAATTCATGCTAGACTGGTGAGGTCTGGAGTCATTTTCTCTTCAGGGCCTGCAGCTCTTCTATAAGCGTAAAGGGGCCAGTTTAGTTCCAGTGCACTTACTATTGCTGTCATGGGTTTAGTTAAATGTAAAGGTGTTTGAACAGCCCCATTGAAGAAGAATGACAGAATAGCATTAGAAAATATAGAAGATGCATTTAGGGCTCGTTAAGCAAATTACATGTACCATAAAATGAGAGTAAGTGGTATTATGGAAGATCTAGAAGCAAGTTGGTGGGTCTAAGACTTTAAGTGGTATTCATCCCACAAATACTCTTTGGCAGAAACACTACACTGGCCATTTGGTGTTGTCAGGAGGTCTACTGTGATTTGATTTTAGTGAAATTGTAAATTCAAATAGTTTTCATTGAATCAATTCACAGAACCATTTGAAACAGAACCAAAATATACAGTAATTTACTGTATCTACAGTACTAGGCTACATATTGAATGTCATAAATATCCCTTCTATTATTATAATTTATTCATTGTTTTAGGGTTTAGTGTGTTTTTCTAGTGATACCAAATGCAAAAAAATAAAATTTAATTAATAAATAAAATGAAATGAAAAATAACTATATGGGTTCTACAAGAAAAGAAAAAGGTTTTGATGGTCATTTGAGTTGGCAAATATGTTGTTGATAAAGTGATATTTCTCAAGTTATTGTTTTGCAGTTCTTCTGAATCATTAAAAGCGATACGGGGCAGATGCTGAAGTTTATTTGTACTTCACATCAGAGTGCCAGTGCTTCTGGCTTAAAAGTGTCATTCACATATGAGGTTTCCCGAAAAAAGAAAAGCACGCCATAGACTTGAGATTTACTCCAACCCCAGTTGTCTTTTTAAGATTCATTAGGCTTGAGTTTTCAAATAAGCCTAGACACTAGTTCTCAATCAGTGCAGAAGAAGTGTCCTGTTGTTGTGAGGCCTGTGGGTTTGTCTGTTTTGTATAACAGCTGCATTGTTGTACTCGTCTTTGATCTCATCTTTAGACTGGAGGATTTCCACAAGGTTTTGTCATACAGTAATAGCTCTCTTCACTCGGCATGTCTGTTCGTATCCTGCAGTGCTACATATGTGGAGTGCTTGTGTAGTCCTTTTTTTTCATTTCTTCCTGCTTTCTGCTTTCTTTCAGTATTCAGTTTGATGCAAATGCAGCACTCTGGGCTGAATGTATTTGCCATAAATTAGATCTGCACAGCCAGCAACTTACAGAGCACAGCAGAGGAACTGAGCTCCACGGTGAAGAAAAAAACACGTGTCGCAGGACGATTGATGGTTAGCCTCTAGACCCCTCAGACATCGTGAGCAGATTCCTAACAGTCTCAAAACAACTGCCGGCAGCATTGAGCCATGAGCCCTGTGTGGTTTGAATATGATTCAAGCTTGTACAAAAACTGCAGGTGATATTTTGCCTGTAGCGTGTCATTGCGCTGGCTGATTTGGACAGATGTGGTTGCGGCAGGTTTGATTAGTGTAATTATTTTTATAGAGAGGGAACTTTAAACAAATGCATGCTGAAGAATGCTGATATTGGAATATTTGGATAATGTATTGTGAAACTGATATCTGTCCTGTTTAATTGGGCAAACTTGTTTCAAGATTGATACCAAAATCCAATGTAAGCTACTGTATGGAAGTCACTATTAAGGGTTAAACAACACACTGTTTCTTTTGCCTGCCTGCTGTTAAAATACATAAAAAAAATTTGAAGCATGTATATTCTTGTAGTTTTGGATTTTGGGCTCTATGGAATGTAAGGAAACAGAATTTAACTTTAAATGAAATTCAGATAAAGATAATTAATGAAATGTAAAGACATAATTAATGAAATGTATAGCATTTTACCTAGAAATGCAAGGTTTGGCACGAGAAATGTGGCCTAAACAATTGTTATTTGTCAAAGCCTTACCAGAAAGTCTTGGATAGATGAATAAATGGATGAACATGTGTTGAATCTTTTTGTACTGTAATTCCTTTATTTACTCTTCCTGTAATTCAAATTATAATTCAGATTCCTTTGTTGCGGTCAGTTTAATTCAAATTCAAACACATGATTTGAAAGGGAGCGATTCCTAAATTCTGCTTTTAGCACAACTGTGATTGGCAGTTGCTTTACTGATTTTACTAAAAAAACATGATGTTGAAGTTAAAGTCTGGTGTGATGGATAATATTCTTCTCGCAGTGGCTAGCCAGCTGGGTGAAGCCCAACTCTGCCTGGTAATTGCAGTCTTTTCAGTAATCTATGTTTGGGAAACCCAATCAGGTTTAGCAAATCAGTGAATGGAACACCCCCAAGGCGGTTGACTTTTTGAGGGTGTTGGATTTCAGAATTTATTTCTAGTCCTTCAGAAGATTAGTAACTAGTCATTTAGCAGACACTTTCACATAAAGCAGTTTAGCTATTACAGGACTGGTAAACCCTGGTGTGCCTTACACAAGCAGCCTGGTGTGACTCATGAGTAGGAATTCCAAA
The DNA here is from genome assembly GCF_023724105.1 of Carassius gibelio. Taxonomy (NCBI): domain Eukaryota; kingdom Metazoa; phylum Chordata; class Actinopteri; order Cypriniformes; family Cyprinidae; genus Carassius; species Carassius gibelio. The sequence continues at coordinate 28,090,025 of NC_068398.1, read as the reverse complement.
CAGGGTCATGAATTGGGATTTGAACCAACAACCTTTTGGTTTCAAGCCCAGATCTTTATCTATTTGATACTGTTAAAGCTGTTTATGGTTCATTGGTGCAAAGTCATCTCTAAACTTCCTAATAATGTAAAAAATACTGCATAACCCCTTTATTTCTGTCAAATTTCCTTTCATTATCCACTTTCCTGTAGCTCAGCAACTCTACTCAAATGTCGCTGTCCTTTCTTGCTGATAGAAACTGGCCCTTGGCCCAACTCAGGGTGAACTGCATGCCAAATGGGCTCTATTAATAAGGAGGAGTTCTTACCAGTCCACAACAATGCAAGATAATATTCTGTTTTATTATAAGTGCATGTTGCGAATTTACATGCTTATGTTACCATTAAAGTTATATTTATTGCCCCTCAAGATGCAAAAACCGTTCATATCCCTAGACTGGTTCTCTAAAGAAAAATCTTTAAGGATTTTAGTCTGACTTCATAAATTTGGGGGTTTTACATGTAGTGTAGTTTGGGTTGTTGGGGATTTGTGAAAAGAACAAAAGCGGTTGATTGGTAGATGTGCTGGGGATCGCTTCAGCATGCTTTCAGTCTGATAAGCAACAGACTGTAACTCTTAATCAGCTTTTAATGTCTCCTAATACTCCAATTTTATTGTTACATTCTGGCAGATCCATGAAGCTCATGGCCCTACTGGAATAGTCCAGAATGGACCATCAGGAATACCCTGTGCAGCAAGATTTGGCTATACTTTGGTTACCTATTTGTTGGTCTTTCCATAAAGGTCCATCAGTTTCATCTGGACTTTGCTGGAGGATCATTGAGAGCCCCTCATCCATCAATGACTCCCTCCAGAAGAACATGTTATCATGGAAGTTCTCCTCTGTAGGCCTTTATTTTAGGGAGTCTCCAACAGATACGGTTCTTGATTCTAAGGAAAGTATTGGGAAAAAAAAGAAACGTATCCGGTTCTTTGGGGGTGATGGCCTCTTTGACATTCTTATCTCATGCCCTATATTACACCATTGAATCAGACACACATGTTTGGGCTGGAGATTGCTACATTGAGCCAGAGAAGTCAAGACACATATGCAGTTGTGGTATTTGTTTCAGTTGCTTTAATAATAACTTTCATTATTAAATCATTTCAGTATGTCTTTTTGAGTACATTGGCTCTTTGTTGGATCTAGATACCCTTAAATCTTTTAACTTGAGGACAAACCGTTTTAACAGTGAAACCATTGTGCATATTTGAATGATTGTAGTGTCTTGTCTGTGTGCATGTATGTACATGTTTGCTTGTTGTACCTTCATGTGTGCATGCAAGTCTTTTATGTATTTATGTGTGTGTGCGTGTGTTTAGGTATGAATGTTTTTTTACTGGAATAGCTAAACCTGCTAATTAGAAAGGGTGTATATACTTTTTTCAGTATAGTTTATGTTGACAGTCTGAGTAGAAGGTAGAATGTAAATGTTTCCATCTCACTCACTCACACAAATGAACCTGCATTAACTTTCAGCTATGTAAATTGGGAAATATAATGTAACTTTTTCATTGTTTTAATATTCAGCTAATTATGAGTAATGTAGACTTAACCCCGGTGTTTCCCAACCTTGTTCATGGAGGCACACCAACAGGTCACATTTGGGATGTGCTCCTTATCCAGTCTTTACTAAATGTGGAAGTGTTTATGGTTTTGCCAGATTTAACTTATTCTTTAGGGACAAATTTTTAACCACAGTATAGCGGTTAAAAGACACCCACATACTCACTGTAGTTAAGCACTTTGTCCTTATCAGTGGCGCAGTGACTGCAACACTTCTGTCCACTCAGAGGAACATGAACACTAGACAGAATAAATACCTCAACAGCAGTTTCAGCCGAATCTATTCTCTGGCCCTTTGAATGCTGGCAAAGATGTTTTATAATCCAGCTCTCAAGTTCAAATATACAATGGCCTTTTCACAACTATCAGTTAAGGATTGACAGCCACATACTGTAAAACATGATACTGTGCTGTAGAATACTGTATGCATTTTGTGTGTGCGTCTCTGTCCATTTGTATGATTTCATTTCAGTTTATTTTCTATCAGATATTTTACTTATTTTTTGTGTACAATATGCTGTAATATTGAAAAGTTGCTTGTTTGTGGGTTTCTGTACTTGGATGTATCTTTTTGTTCAAAAATTATCTCAATGCTAGTCATGGGCTTATTCATTATATTATTTATCTGTTATTCTATTCATGTGTATATATGTATAAACTGGGTTGCTGAAAAGGTTGAACAAACCGATTTGAGTCAGATCTGAATTTCCCGAATTTTGCTGTCTCTTCGAACAAGGGCATCATGTTTTATACAAGAATTTGAAAAAAAAAAATAGTGTAGGGACTCTTTTGAACACAACAGGCAGAACACACAAGAGGTTAAGAGAATCTGAACAGAGAGAAAAAGTTTGAGAGATACAGCTGAATAGCTGCTATTGAGTGGGAGAAAAAGAGAAAAGAGGAGGAGGAGGAGGGTGCGTCTGTCCGCCTCGTTGATGACTGAACATTTGTGTGTGTGTATCGGGGGGAGATGTACGATCTTGGCGCATGCGCCAGTACCTGGCAGTCGCCCTCAAGACTGCAGATAACTCTCTCTCTTCTAAGCATCACTCGTCTGAGCATTTTTCCTGTCCTTTTCTCATTTTTTTATTCTCTTCTTCTTTTTTTATTAACCTGGACTCCCATACAGTCTTCAATTATTTACCATGTATCTGGATTTGACTGGTTTGGGATGTGGATTCTTTGAGCGGACAGAGGTGAGCTACAAGGTCCTGAGGTTTTCGGGTGGTGCTGACAGATTTTGGGGGCTCGTCCGGATAGGCGACCTTTAGCAACAGGCTCCTTCTAAGCTCAAAGGAATTCTCTTTGCCTGGCACAAATATCCTGATAGATTTGGACAACTTGAAGATCCCAGAGGACTTGATGCCATCTTGGGTCCTTCATTGAATCAAAGGGGAGCAGAAACTCTGATGACTACGTCTCCCATCTGTCATCCCACAAGAGCGATGATTCGGGTCTCACTGAGGTGTCTGACTTTCCCACCTGTGTGGCTTCCTTGACGGCATGTGAGTATGATTTTGGTAATTGATCACCGAATGAGCTTATAACAGCACACATTAGAATACTTAATTTCCTTAAATCAGAAGCCAAATCTCTGGCACACATACACTAACACATTCAGTCACTTAATCATTGAAATATTAACACCTACACTGCTGTGGGCAAACAGACCCACACACAATCACATAGTCACCTACATGATCCCTCCCTATCAGTATTCCTCGCCCACTCAGTGGTGTCAGCAGAGCGAGAGGATCTCTAGTATATGTGCGTACAGTATGTGCCTGGATCTGTAATCTGCATTTCTCTGCGTGCGTTTGAAAGACGCCTCTAGTGCCTCTTCTCTTCCTTTGTGGGTGAGGGATGCACAAATCCTTTCTTCGCTGGTTTAAAGCACTCTTCTGTGTCCTCCGGGGCATTTTGCAAAGTACAGATTGGTGGTGTGCTGGATGTTTCCAAGTGTGGGATGTAAGCCAGAACTTGGTGATTGGGATAGCACAGAACATTTCAAGGGAAACAAATTGAGCCAGCTAAAACTGGCGTTTACTTACTAGTTACAGCGCAATCAGGTGAACTGCACAAATCTGGCACCATTATCTGTATTAAACGTAACTTCAGTGCAAGATTGTTTGCTAGTCTTTTTTTTTTGTGCTAGGTTGCAGATAACAGCAATCCGGCATACTTTGGAGGGAATGTACAGCGTCGCTACAGGGAACAGTGCATGCAAATTTGGTATTCTGTGCCTGAATATGCCCACTTCCCTACTGTACAATAGGCAAATAACAGTAAGTTAAAAGAGTAGCATGTCTGAAGTCATAGTATTCATATTCATCAACAGTAGGCGAAAAGTGCTCTTCCGCTGAGATTCTGAAGTGTGCATTCATTTGCCAGTTTTGACTTCTCTCTCGTGGCCTGATCGTAACTAATTATGTAAGACACATGACAGTGCCAACAGAACAAATATAATATATCCGGATTTCATTTATACTACACAAAGAACATATTATTTTACACCGTTATTTCTCCATTAAATACTTTTCGTTCGATCTCGAAGTTTAGCTACTTTCTTTTAAGCTAAGCTTTAAGCTTAGCGCAACAAATTTTTCTATAAAGTAGGTTGTAGTTTGGCGTGCCAAAAAAAAAAAAACTGCATAAAAGGTGGCATGCTTGCACTGAAAAGAATGGTAATGACTTAGTTTTAATAAACTCACAGTTTAGTGCCTGGCTAAACTGACTCATGGGTAGATAGTGAACAAGATGCAGGTTTTAGCGATGAAATATCAAGCGTAAAGTTTTCACGCTGTTTAGAGCATTCATCTAAATGGCTTTTGTTGTCAGTAAATATAGATTTAGTTTGTTAAATCAAAATAAGACAGGGGAGACTCTGCCATTAAAGGCAATATTAGCAGTCCAGGGCTGAAGATATGTTGCTATAACATTTCAGCCTCACCACGAATCAGTTTTCCCACTGAGATAAGTGAGGTGGGTTAAGTGCGTAGGATTATGTGGTGCCTACATGCTTTCGCTCTCTTTTTCTTCCTCTCTGCCTCTCTTTCCACCTTGTCTCACAGGGCTGGGTTAAGCTAGGTTGTGCTGACACAGCGTATGTACGGGATTTATCACGGCTGTTGCTAGTCAGATCAGACAAGGTTGAGTCTTACAGTTCATTCATCCATAAAACTCACTGAGAGCTCTGAAGGACTCTGCATTGTAATATAACAGTGTTATGAGTCTTTCATTGGCTTCTATATTGCATTTAAGTAGTTCATTGTTTGGCATCTTTAGACCTCTTCGTCTTATTTGAGCGACATTATAGAGTCTGACCATAAATGTATGGTGTTATATGCTTTCTTACGCTCATAATTTTCATAGATGTGACGTATAACTTTGAATATAGTTGAATCTTAGTAATGGTGTTTTTAAAAGTAACTTTATCAGGTAGAGCTGAGTGATGTTATTATGACGTTTGTGAGCAGCATTGTAAATATTGCAAATGGATGATTTTTATTTGGATATAAGCTTCTCAAAAACCGCGTCAATAAACAATTTTTACTTGTTGGTATGAGACCACCAAGAAACAATTTTACAAATTAACAAGTTTTTCAAGATTTAATCATTTTAAGTTTTAAATTCCGTTGCAAAAATGTGACTGGAGTTAAATTCATTTTTGTAAATTGCCCCAAACAGCCCAATTCAGTCAATAGATTTAAAATTGATTTGCTAAAAATGTCTATTGAAGTCTCCATGTGGCAGTTTTAAGAACTACAGTTTATTTAATTAAAGATATATAAATTTATTTATTGTTATAGTTGTGCATAATTCAAAAAGAAAGCAATTTGATAATCATAATCAACTGGATTTTTATTTTTATTCTCACTGTATTTTACTGCATTTTAAATTGCATTTAAACATTTTGGATTTAGCCATTTGAGTTTTGTTTGACTAAAAATCCCTCAGAGAGACATGTACTGAGATAGAGATTTAATATTGTCTGCAAAATATGATTTCTTTTAGCTACACAGCTGTACTAACAGGACAGGGCCGGATGGTTTCCTGGCTGGTGGTGTTTCTGTAGATTGGTGGAGTTAACTTTGATGTGCAGCGGGCAGCTGGGCCTGACTAGTAACCGCCAGATAAGGGGTCCGTTTGGATGTAGACCGCCTCGACTGAAATGAGAGAGAGTGAAAACAGAAAAAGAGAGGGATATCTATTTGACTCTTCCAATATCTCTTCTGCAGAAGTCCGTGTGAGACCAGAGAAAAGACTAAATTATTCATCAGTGGCAGACTACACCCGAGGATCGCATTTCTAGATACACACACACTTACTTTTGCAGTACACTTGCGAGTCCACTGTGAATGCCTGAACCCATGCTCACTAATAGGCTCTCTTTCAATGAGGAGTGAACATCCACCAATCTAAGAAAGTGTGTCTGGTCAAGCATAATACAAATCTGGGGAGATTATTATTAAAAAAACATTTCAGTAACACCATTTGCTATCTTGTCTGAATGAAAAATGTCTTTGATCCAATTCAAGGATGGAGAGTATTTCAACAGTAATTTCAGTCTGCTTAATTCCTAAAATAATTATAGTAGTACTTTACAATGCCGTCTAATTTGTTCACATTATTTAATGCATTAGCTAGCATTATCTAAAAATGAGCCTTATATTTCTTACAGCATTTATTAATCTTATGTTACTTAATATAAAATATTGTTCATTCATGTTAGTTCACAAGTGAGTTTACTACTGTTTTAAAATTAACATTTAAGATGACCTAGATGATGCAGAAGTATTGTACAACTAATTTAATAAATAGAACCTTATTGTAATATTTGACCATAATCATTAACCACATTTTAAAGCAGGTGGATTAACCCTTATCAAAATTAACCATGGCTTTGCTACACTAACCATAGGTTAACCAAGGGTTTTGCTGTAAAACTGATTATATAAATGGTAATACATTTGCCAAAAATCTTGGATCATGGATCATTTTTAAAATATCTTGCTGCATGTATTGAGTACCTTTTGAAACATTTTTGTATCAATTGAATGCATCCTAACTGAATACAATTATTAATTTCTTTAAAACAACAACAACAACATAATAACCCCAAACTTTTTAACAGTGTTTGTTACTTAGAAAAGTAATAACACACATTTCCTTAAGCAAAAGGGACACTTGTGTATAGCACAAATGGTGCAGAAGTTAAACGTATTGCCGAAGTATGAGCAATAGAGCACACAGCTCTAAAAAGCAGGTAAAAGCTTTTGTGAGGTCAGCTCTAAATGGCAGTCTCATTAGGAGGATCAAAGTGGGGAAGAATCTGAATCCTAATAGAGGATGTGAGATGTCTGAAACGCTGGTGTGAGGAGTCTTTGAAATAGATCATGTTGAATCTCGGTGGTTTATAGCCGCTCAGCTCTCACTCAACTCTAATGCACATCGATCTTTTATACTTCTTTCTCATTTCATATATGTTGTCACTTACGAAACATCTCAATTGGATCTTTACTGAAGTCGTGAAAAAGGGATGATGTGATGTGAACAGCAAATGGGTGAATGAAGAAATGTGCAGGGCTGAGTTAATGGATGAAGGTAGTATGTGGAGGACGGGCCGAAGGTCCTGGAGTACGAGGAACGTCCCTAGTGTCGCGGTGGAACTGGGCCACCATATGGAGCGATGGCTCTCTGCCATCCAAGCACAACACACAGCGCCTGTCCACGGTTATGTGGGCGTTCGGCGGCAGCTGCTGGGTGGCCACGGGAAGGCTTTCTGTGGAGAGTGTCAGTTTAGATCACCTGAAACCTTTGTTCTACAGGTCAAAGAATATTTAGAGAGCCAGAATGAGATTCTAATGGACGGCACCGATGGTTGCTAATTCTTTAGCTTGCTGAGAGAAATTCTGCATCATTTTATGACCTTATTGGTAAAATGCCATGTAGAGTGGGAAGGACCTGGAGGAGGAATACATGCTGTTTACTGGCTAAGAGATGCAGCGTCAGAATGGGAATTGTTTTGGATCAGATCCACTGGTGAATGGGATTGTGGGTTAGTTTGTGCGTGGTTATTTTTTATTTTTTCTGTATACACTAGAATTCAATAGTAAGGTGTTGGTTATTTTATTTTATTTTATAAGTACTGTAGTCTCTTATTCTGAGCAAGACTGAATTTATTTGATTAAAAATACAGCAGAAACATTATAATATTATTTAAGATAACATTTTTCTATTTTAATATATTTCTATAAATATAATTTCCTCCTGAACTGTCAGCATCATTACTCCAGTCTTCAGTGTCACATGATCCTCCAGAAATCATTCCAATGTGCTGATTTACTTCTTATTTTTATCAATGCTAAAACAACTTATGATGTATTTTTAATTTCAACATTTTCTGAACCATTATACTTTTTTCAGGATTCTTTAATAAATAAAAAGTTCAAAAGAACAGCATTTATTTGAAATATATTTTTGTTGTTGTTGATGCATTTAAAAATTCAGCAAATTTCATGCAAACTCACGGAATAAAAGTATTTCATTTATAGACGGCAAATGTGTTTATTTATTTATTTACAGTACTTGCTTTGGATGTAATTTTGACCCCATCCAAATCTATTCCTTCCCTTTACTACTCTGCATACATACATAATATTCATATTTTATGTCTAATCCTGCCAATCCCAGTACATGAAACCAAAGATGTCCTGTGTTAATAATTGTAACTCAGAAGTGGTTTACAAAACAAATCCTATCCAAACAGTGCATTTGATTCCTTTTGAAAGCAGAGTAGTAAGACAGGAAATGATTGCATGTACTTGAGGAAATATTAGGAGCCAGACTCAAACCTGCATCGCCCACATGAGCGCCACCGTTCTGATCGTGACGATTAAAATGCCAGCAAAGGTCACGGAGACAACACAAAGGGTCTGTGATTTGACATGTTTTGCACACGCTCTTGTCGAACCGCGTGACGTGTGATCTTAAGAACATAAAATGAAGCTCCTGATGATATTCGTTTCACGCAGGACAACAAAGCTCTCAGTGGGGATTTGTGGGAAATGATCCTGTTGTCTCTGTCGGTATCTGTGGGATTATTTCCAGGCTCTGTCAGTGTGCGGTTGGATGACGAGTGATGGTTCTGTTCCAGGCTCAAGGGCACTGGGCCGATCCGGGCTCAGGTTCTGCTATCAGCCTACATGAATAAGAGAGCAGCTCTCTGGCTCCCACTGGGCTCATATCAGCTCATAACGGATGTGTGTGTTCGCCGAGAGGCTGTAAAAATACTCGTGTAATAAAGTACAAGAGAATCTGCAGTATGCACTGATTAGCTCCCAATCGGTGTTGTTCTTTTACCCCTCAATGTGTGCTCTCTGATAAGGGGCTTTATGGCTGTACAGTATACGATTCACAGGAATGATTTACTTCTTTACTTGAGTCACCTTTCCATTTGCAGTTTGCAAATTTAACCAGAGGGTTTTCAAGTTAAAGCAGACATCTTGAAAGTGCTTTCAAGAGAAAAAAAGAGCTTAATCTGACAGCCAAAAAGCTAGACAGCCTTGCTCTCTACATAGGCAGCTGTCACCTAAAACCTGTTTTTTTTGCTTCATGTCTCCACATATAACTGCGAGGGACTAGAACTGCCACTTATAATGAATTCAATTATAAATTAAGAAAATAAACGCCAATAAACTACTGTTCAAACTGACAAATAAATAGTATCCACTTCACCGTGGAAGACTTCTGGTTTATTAGCTGCTGTAGGGATTTAAGTGAAGAATAACAAAGCGCAGTAAATAGTAAAACTGTTTGCACTACAAACCAGTGTGTGCTTCTAATTAATATAATACTTTAAAATAATATGGAAAGATACACCAGTTTGCAAGCTGTTTTGTACAGATAAAAGTAGCTGGAAGTGGATAACACTGGAGTCCAGACACATTCAATTTAAAAACGGCCATGTCTACTCTTAAGGGAAATATAAAGGTGGATATTCATTAGTTTATAAATGAATGGAAAGTATGACTGTTTAAATGTGGTTAAATGTAACATTACATTCAATGTAAACGTAAACATTAAATTTGCATTTTTATTACCAATTACAATTTGTTTTTTGCATTTAAACCTGCTTTATTAATGTAATACATTAATAAAAATGTTTTAATGTTACATTTAACTGCCATTTAGATGATAATTAAACTAAATAATTTTAAAAGTCAATTTATTATTTAGTCCGTTATATTAATGAATTAATTTATGGAGTTAATTGCATTTTAAACATTCATTTTACATCAATATATTTTTAGATATTATTAGATATATTATTTATTTGGTTTATTGATGAATTTACTGCATGCAGTTGTTATTTGTATTTTAGTTGTAGAAAAAAAATGAAAACAATTATTATAATAAACAAAAAAATGTATTTGTAAAATGTGTATAAACCATATATATATATATGATATTAAATATGAATTGAATAACCCATTTTAATAACCCATTTTAATTTGTCTATTTATTTTGTTTATTTGAATTGCTTTAAATGAGTAAATTGATAGCTAATTATTGGAAGTGGCTCTCTCAATTAGTCATCCATTGAGTGTATCCGACTGTAGCATCATCTCTGGTGATGCTTAGCAATTTATGTTGCCTTGGCAACTCAGTTTCAAATCCCAGTTTTAGCAGACTTTCTGTGCTGCCTTACATTTTCACCAAACATGTGATGCTGAGATGCTGAGAGCCTTTATAAAGCAGTAGAATTATTTTAAACACACTGGTTGGACGTAAAGGCTATGTGAGTGTGATGTTATAATACACTTACTGTTCTTCCTTTCTTCTTAACAGTAAGCAGGTCCTTCTCCACCCGCTGCCATCCAACCCTCCCCATCCTTCAGTGAGGGGTGAATATAAGCTCCTGCTCTCTCTCTCTCTCTCTCTCTCTCTCTCTCTCTCTTTCTCACACCTTTAAGCTTGTTCCTCCTCTTCACCTCTCTCCCACTTGGATTTCTTTCATCTTGTGTAAATCCTCTTTTCTGATGTGTGCACGGTTTGTGCTGCTTTTCCTCATCGAAGGCCCAGTACTCCTCAGAGTGTCATCTCTGTGACACAGCATCCCCCCCCCCATGGCTCTCAATCCCACCACGGTCATGGGACATGAGAGAAGTGAGACGGACCCCTGAAATGCTCGTAAGAGCAGGTGTCTGCTGAATACTCTACAGACTAATCAGAAACCAACAAAACCTCACAATTAAGTACATGTTTATAAAATGTCAAAAATTGGGGAATTTAACGAATTCCTGTCCATCTATAGAGCTGAGACAAGACTGATTTGCTGATCATTTACATCCCTTTTTGTAAAATCTGAATTTGGGTTTTGTACCTGAAGTTTCCTCACATTTCCACCTTCTTAAGAACTGCTCTTTATATGTTTATTATTTAAAAATATAAGTAAAATGATGTAAAATAAAATACATTTCATATTTTTCATTAATAAAAAAATGAATAATATACAGTTTTTTTTATTTATACATATTTGTGCATGTAAAAACGTAAATAAAAAAATTATATAGAATTTATACAAATGTATGCATTTATAAGTATTTATACAAAACATGCATGAACCATTTATGCTTATTTTTTGTCAAATTAATTTGAACATTTATATGATTTTTAACATTTTAAATTGTAATGTTTCAAATAAATAAATAATTTCTTTGTTAACTAATAAATTATATGCATAAAATAATTTATAAATACAATTAAAATGAAAATATATAAATAAAAATATAGAGGTAACAAAATCTTTATAAATAAAAATAATGTATTTTATTTATAAAATGATTTTAACATTAATTTTCTGAATAAATAGTTTTTTATAATATTATGTCTATAAAAACATGCATGTTTTTTAAGAATTCTAAAGAATACATTTTATTAAATTAATTTAATAAAAATAAATAATTATTTAAATATTTTATGGTTTTTAAACTTAATGTTAATTTTTCAAATAAAATAATTTTTCAATTAAAAGAAATGTACTGTGCTTTCTACTGTATGTCTATAAAATAATTCTTAGATGTATATGAAATCTCTTTGGTGAATTTAAATTGATGTGACCACCAAAATAAGGTTTCTCACTTGACCCAAACATACAGTATAAAACACATTGTTTAAAGTGCTTTGCAGTGCAGCGAAAATGATGGCTGTCATCTGAATGTGCATTACATTGAATTTCAGTGTGCTTTTAGCGTAGACATGCATGTTTTGTTTGGTGTCATTCTATCCATTTCCTTCCTCAGTCACCTTGTGGGCGGCAGTATAGTGGAACTATAGTATAGTGTTAGTGAACTGAAACATACCACAACTATAGTGACACGTGAAGTGTGTGTCTGTGTTGTCTGTATGTGTGGGTGCTTCATTCATCAGTCTCTCCTCTCTTATCCTCTTTTCCTGTCTGTGCCATCTGTCACTGTGGCCAGACTGGGCACAACATGGCCTCTTCCTGTCTGACGCCATCCTATGACGCAGCCTATAGCTGCAGTGGACACACACTGCCAATTCAGACAGAACAGAAAACTCCTCAAACAATCTCATGCAGAAACCAGACACACTGCGTTTCTGTTGATTGGGAGTCTGCTTGTTCATTGTAGTCCCTGGCTTTCATTCATTCTGCCGCACTGAAGCGGAGAGAGTGTGATGATTAACGCCCGAGGGTTCGATCTGCTCGCTCTGCCTCGGCTCTCTTGCCGTCTGCTTGTGTAAAAGCATTTCGCTTCAGTCCACGTCCTGCACTGCAGTAGCTCCGAATTCAGGGAGACACAATGAGCGATTGCGCATCCGACAGCTCGTCGTGTCTCTGAAGGAGATTTATTCCTCTTCTGCTGAGGACGGAGCGAATGTGAGAGTGTTTAGAGAGTCCCGGAGGAGTCTTGCATCATGAAACTGCCCCATTTCAGGACGGAGAATGATGAGATTACATTTTTTTGGGTGTGGTTCTGATGCTTTAGATTCAAGTCTGGCCTACACAGCATTTTTTTGGACGTTTTCGTTCGAGTGTGATGTCTGGAGAGCTGGAAATCTGCACACTTGTGTTTTATTTGATCAAATGCTGTGGCAAAGATGCTGAAGTGCTGTGAGAGAGGAAATGGGAGAAATGATCCGATGTGAAATGCATGAGAGTGAGTCTATGATGAGGATGTTGGGTGGGGCTGAAGGATGGAGGAGAATATGGGTTGAGGAATCTGTAGTGAGAGAGAGAGAGAGAGAGAGAGAGAGAGAGAGAACAGAGATTGCTTGACATCAGCAGAGTCCAGACCCCACCCAACCCCAGCAGTGCAAACACACACACACACACACACACACACACACAAACATGGTAAGTTTACTGGGCTCTGTGAATAGTAAATACTGGAAGCAGTGAGACTCGCAGTGTTTTTCACATCGCTCTGATCTCACAGGTCTGATGAGAGTCACATGTGTGTGATTAAATGCACTCCAGCCTCCTCCTGCTGCGACAAATCAAATTTGGAGTTGAATTGGTAGTTAATGAAAGACCCATGGTGGTGTTTTTAATGCAGGCACAAATAAGACACACTGCATTGTAATGGGCTTCTTCACTGTCATCTGACATACAGAAGTTGGCATTTATTCATTTTGATTTGTTCAGTTACAGTTTTCAATGAGATTTCTAGAACAAAATTAATTATTTCATTAATATTTATTACTTTTTTTCTTATTCTTTTTTTTTTAGGAAGGACTCATTAAATTGATCAAAAAGAACAGTACAGATTTAGGTTACAAGAGATTTCTATTTCAAATAAATGTTCTTCTTTTGAACTTTCTATTTATCAAAGAATAAATCATCATCATCAAAAAAAAAGAAAAAAAAAAAGTTCACCACAGTTCACATAAATAGCAGCATGACTGTTTTCAGCATTGATCATAGTAATGAGTGTTTCTTGATCACCAATCATCATCATAAAGTGATTTCTAAAGGATCATGTGACACCGAAAACTGAAGTAATGGCTGCTAACAGATTCACAGGAATACAATTCATTTTAACATATGTCAAAATAGAAAATAGTCATTGTTATCTTTAATTGCTTTATTTTATTTCTTTATTTTTTATTTTATTTTACTGTGTTTCTTATTTTTTCACTTTATTTGATTTTTTTAAATTTATTTCATTTCAGCCCTAAATCAAACAATACGGTGCACTAAACAAATCGGTCTGCATCAAAAAGAAATTGTGAACAGCTCGAAAAGCAATCAGACTCAAATCGTGAATCCCTTGTATAATGTTGCTGACTTCATTTGGTCTGTTCAGTCGTCAATCTGTCATTCTACAACTTTCACCGATGAGTCATGATTCCTGTTGCTCATCTGCATCATCAATTTCCAGTTGATGCTTTGAGTTCGCTTCCTTCCCTGAGCACTTGGCATATTTATGTCAAATCAGTTCTGAAGTCTGAAATAAACCCTGTGCTTTGTTGTTGAATTACCAGCAAGGTTAGCAAAAATGTCTTTTATTGTCACATTCTTCTGCTGTCATGGCAGAGGTAGTTTGAAAAAAATCTTGCTAACCAAACTAGCACAGAATCAAAATAGCAAAGGTGTATCAGTGTTTGTGATGTCCCCTCACATGGCTACAGGCGTCTTTCTTTCTTGCTGTCCATCTTCGCTCTGTTTCTAAATCTAAAGAGGTGTCGTATTTTCAGGAGCACTGATAGAGGGGTGTTAATAAGCTGAACTGACTAACTGTGCGCGCTTGTGACTCCAGTATGGAAATGAGCCTTCTTTGTGCTCGTATGATTGGTCTGTTAGACGCATCTTGCTAACATGAAGAATTAGAATGTTGGCTTCATTCTGGACTCCATCTCTTTCTGTGTCTCTGCAGGCAGTGACTCTGTGGAGGGCGAGTGTGTGTTCGAGGGGGATTACGCCGTCCCTCCTCTCCCGGTGACCGAGGGCATGCAGCACATTCGGATCATGGAGGGCGTGTCGCGCTCTCTCCCCTCGTCCCCTCTGCTGTCCCACCAGGCCCTCAACATGCGTCTCCAGCCGCTCAAGAGACTGCCAGGTAACACTGCTTGTGTGTGTGTGTGTGTGTGTGTGTGTGTGTGTCAGCGAGAACCACCTCCTGTTTCCCATCCCAAACACTCCAGCTGAATGCCAGAACTCCTACTGAGAGCACAAATGCCTCCACCTTACACACAGGGAGAGTGTGAACGAGTTTGTGTGTGTGTGTGTGTGTGTGTGTGTGTGTGTTTGAGAGGTAATCAAGTATCAGTGTGATATTTTTAGATATGTCAATTTACATGTTAATTAGTGTTAAAAATGTACATTCAAAGTATCTGACTGTCTGTCTGTTTGTGTAAGGACCGTACTTTGTGATGCTTTTATCGTTGACACTGCACTTCTGTTAGCAGCCACAAGGGTGCACTAATTATATTCTTTTCATCCTTCAGTTTTCCTTCTTGCTTTTTTTCTCTCTGCGGAGAAGTAGTTCAGCTGAAGGACTGTTAGTACTCTGTTAATGTTCAGAAATGCTAATCGCCTCCTCAGAGAGTGTCATGTTGTTTTCAGCAAATGCTGTCAGTGGCAGTTCAGCAACACTGTATTCAGTCAGACAGTAAGCTGAAAACATTTCTGTTGTTTCTTGTCTATTATTACAGAGAATAAAGGCTGGGAGAAAACTCTATAAAATATATGAAATTGTCCCGTTCAGTTTTCAGTGTGCCCTCTTGCTTCCCCTTGCAGCCTAGTATAGTGGTTAGCAAGCATGCCCTTTTTTTATATATATATGGCCACAGACCCTTTTTTTCTCCCTCTATTTGTTCCTGCCTTTCTGTGCTTTCCTGCTCTAAAGTAAAGTGGTGAAAGATTAGAAATAGGATTTACTTAGTGAACTGAGTTCATGTTTTTGTTTGTATCCTCTCTTTAACTTCCCCGGCTGCTCCATCTCCCCCCGTGAGCCTGGATCACCGCCAGTAGCTTTTCCATCCACACATTGTTTTTCCTGCTTTTATCATTTCCGAGTTGTTCCAGTGAGCGCGTCCCGTCCAGTCCTGTCCGCGGAAGCTCCTTTCCAACACAATGACTTGTTTTCAGCCACACTCTCCTGGAAGCAGGACAGCACGGAGAGTGTGATTTCCTTCTCTTGCCGTGTCCTGTATTGTTCATCCAGCCAAGTGCTACACCGAACATTGGCTCACTGACCGTTTTCCTTCCACGATAATCTTCATTTAATATTTCATTTAATTCTCCTGACTGCTTGATATACGTACAATATCTACAGTATGGTATGATATATTGTTATATTGTATTACTCTTCCACTCTTATACTATAGTGCTTTGTGTGAAATGAATTTGTTATTCAGCAAAATAAGGCCCCGTCCACACGGAGACGCGTTTCTGTGAATACGCACAAATTGTTTATCGGATAGGCGTTTCGTCCACACTGATCCGGCGTTTTCATCAGGTGAAACCGCTATTTTTTGAAACCGGGTCCCAGAGTGGATACATTTGATAACGCTGTCTTTGCGTTTTTGTCTGGACGGCTAATGCGTATATTTTCAGAAATGATGACGTCATCAGCCCACGTCTCCCCCCTAGTTAGACACTTCTACGTCACGTAACAGCAACAAAAACATGAACAAACACTGAACGATTGTCTTTTTATTAACTGACATTAACAAAGATTAATAAATGTATTGCAGTGTATCTCTGTGGCAGAATTACAGCGCCACATACTGGTCTGGCATGTATACTACATCATTTTGCGGTTTCGTGTGGATGCGGATATTTCTTGAGACGAGGAAAAAAATGATCGGATTAGGGTAAGCTCCTTTTCCGTGTGGACGGGGCCTCAGACTATTAACCACTGTGTATCATTGTGAACCTGGTCAGTCCAATTCTTGGATTAATCATTAAAGGATGGTTCTCTCCAAAATTGATATTCTGTCAATATTTATGACTGCTCATTTCATTGCAGTCATATTTGACTTACTTCGATGGAGCACACAAGATGATATTTTGAAGAACACTGGTGCCCATTGACTTCCACTGTATGGACATAAAAACTTCTATAAGGAGACAATAAAGTATATTGTATTGTACCGCAACGTAGTCTTAGTTCGTGTTAAAAAGATGGCTAGGATAGTATTTAAAGATTCATTCTTGGTGTTCCACTAAAGAAGGTCCTGCAGGCTTGAAATGAGATAAGGGTGATTAAATGAGGGGGTGAACTACTCCTTTAAGGCAGCGGGGTAAAACTGGATTCTTGTCCATTAGATTTGTACTGGCTATTAGAGGTTTGCTCTTATTTCATACTGATGTGTGTGTGTGTGTGTGTGTGTGTTTGCACAGCCGTCCTGATCCCCCCCCCCCCCCCAAAAAAAAAGTACCCCACGCTTGTGCTGTACAGTTTAATGGGCTTAAGATAAAATCTAGTGTCTTTGTCTTGAATGACTTAAGCTGCAATTACTGATGGAGCTGGAGGGAGACTCGAGCTGGTCTCATGATCTCATGGCAGTCCAGATGGATAGTCTTGGTAACCCGCATTGGAGTTATTCTCCAGTTGAAACATTTCAGGGATTTTTCCTGCCCCCATTTTTTTGTTGTTGTTGGTCAGAATGAGTTCCTGGAACTGGAATCTACATTTCCACCCTAATGATGGCAATCACTGCCAAGCAACTGTTTCCGTCCCACTGACTGAACAATGACCTTTGACCTCCCCAGCCATCGTAACCAGTGCAATCACATTAATCACCAGCATTCTGAGGGGTTTAAATTGCATACAGGTAAACATGCACACACACATACTCTTACTGCTTATTAGCCTCCCCTAATAAATAAGGGACGTGACCTTTTGCCAACTTTGGTACAATCTGTTAAACCTGCATTTTTTCTAGTTAAAGCATAACTGTGGCTTGTATTATATGTGAATTCTAGGCTTCCTGTTTCAGATTATTTGCATTAAATGTTTTCTTAGTCAGTGGATGGATGGAGGAGAGAATGGATCAAATAAATAGTGCATCGAATGGATAAATTCTAGAATTAATAGATAATAGATCAGATGTGTGAGTGAGTGTATTGGTGTACTGATGGGATGAATGGATGATTGAGTGGGTAGATTGTTGAATAAAAGAGTGAGCAGATGCACTGAAGAGTGAGTGAGTGAGTGAATACACTGCTGTTAAAAAAGTTGGGGTCAGTAAGTTTGTGTTTTATTTAAATTTAAAACAATTTTATTTAATTTTTTTCATTTATTGCCAGAATGCATTGGAATTGTCAAAAGTGACAGCAAATGTGTGACATTTATAATATTGCAAAATATTATATTGTTATATAATATATAGTTCTCACATTATCACATTTTGCACAAACATACTAAGCAGCACAACTGTTTTCAACATAGATAATAATAATAATAATAATAATAATAATAATAATAATAAATGTTTCGCAGGAACCAAACAGATAAAGGAGTGGAAGGAAGAACAAATAGATACATGAGAATAAATTGGTGAATTTAAACTAATTTCTTTATTGCAACATTTTATCTAAGAGCTGTTTTTTTTACGACTTAAATGGTTAAATGACTTGGTCGGTGATTTAAAAAAATGAATGTTGATTGTTGTGTTGCATTGAAAATTATTACTGTGACTGGGACATGTGAAAGCTAGAAAATATGCACTGGTTTTTACACTCCGTGTGTTAATAAGCTGGTCTGACTAAGTGTGTTTGTGTGTGTGCATCTGACACTCTCATATTCAAATGAGTCCTTACATCTTTTGGGCTGTTCTGATTGGCTGTCGTTTGGGTCTTGAGCCTCTCAGTTCAGTAACTTAAAATGGGCTCTGTATCTGTCCACAAATGGATATCACGAGGAGTTCCCAAATAATTCCTATTACAGATGGAGAAGGGAGCATCATTCATATGTGTGTTAGTATCTCATATAGTGAGACTCCACCTCCGATGCTTTAAGCGGCACCTTGTCATGACCACCCCATCTCTGAATGAGTGACGTGTCTCCCTGGGCTCACTGTTGTCCTCGTCACTCTCTCTCATTCTTCTCACTCTCTCGCTCTTCTTGTGGCACCTCTCCTCTGGAGGCTGGAAATAGTGTGTAAGCAGCCAGAGACGTGGGATATCATTGGAAGCGTGACACCTTCTCGTTTCCTGTCTCAGGTGGCACTGTGACTTCCTCATGTGCCATGATCTACGTTTCTTTGTTTTGTTTGTTTGTCTCTCCATCCCTGTTCCAACCTTCTCTTTTGCTCCTCCTACCCCCCCCCGCCTCCTCCAAATCTCTCCTTTCACCTCTTCTCTCATCTTGAGTATCAGTTTCTCAAGATCACTGGAGTAGATGCTTCAGATCAGCAGCAGTTTGCTTGAAACCCAGAGAACATGTGGAGTTGGATTTGATCTGGTTGTGAGGAGGGACGAGGCGAGATCTGTTTTTGGATGAAAGCGGTGAGGACTTTGCCAATCTTCTTGTCTCTGATTGTCACTTACACTTGTTCTCGTTGGTTCGGATGGACTTGTTTTGTCAAGCATCACTGTTTCTATTGCTCATTCTTAGGGTTGGTGGTTTGAACGACTCCAAAAGTTTTCAACTCTGGCGCGTAACTCATCCCGTGTTGTTTGTGAGACGGTCGTGAATGATTCCTCAACTTGTGTGGCTGGGTGTGTGCCAATATTTAGCTTTGTTACATGTAGTTTTCACCTGGAAGATGCTGAAATGGACTAAAATATTCCATTGATATTCTATGGAATGACCTTATATATTTGCTTGAAGCACCAGTGCGTTTTTAAATGAATATTTCAGTTATTTATCTACACATTTATGTTCACAGTTCTCTGATGTGAGTTAATAGTCATATTACAGTACATGCAGGTAAACAATTTTATTTTTTAAATAAGTGTTTTATTTTTAGATTTTCGACTAAATTGTATTTATTGTGCTTTTTAATTATTATTATATTTTGTAAGTTTCATCAGCTCACATACTCCTTGCAGTTCCTCCATGAAACTCTATGGCTTTGCATAATAATATAACCCCAGTAACTAGTAACTTGGACACCACTCACAATTTTTTCGAAAAATGTTAAATTGTGATCCATGCTGGCTATTTTTGAAACACAGACAAAAAAGAAAAAGCAATCGAATTTCAGTGTTTCACACAAATTAGCCCTCGTCTAGCGATCCCAATGCTCCTAGTAGTAATTAAACATCTAAAATGATCTTTATTTGTACGAGGAGTACCTTTTTCTCTGCTTGTTTCTCGCACCACCGCTGACTGAATCACACTCATAAAGATGCGATTCTGATTCATACACATACGGTATACACAGAATTGCAGTATTTATGTAGACTAGTTATTTCATATGTGTACATTTGTGGAACTGTTGGGTTAAAACATCAGCTGTGTAACATTATATCAGATCCGTGCAGTAGGACTTACAGTACTATAGGCTGTCTGTCTCTATCATGTTAATCAAACAATAAAAGAAAAGATAAAAATAACTCTTTTGCTCATTATGACTCATTTTGCCAACACGGGTCACAATTATAGTTTCCTTTGGCAATCTTTTGCTAAGTAACTAGAATTTGCATACAGATGATGATATACATAGAATGGACATAGATCAAATAGAATACGGAACTAATCATGGCAACCGTTGACTCGGTCTAAGATTCTTTGATCTCCAGTGCAAAGCTTTACATATCTTAACCGCATCATTAGAGGATGTCTGTTGTTGTCGAGTGCTGTTTGCTCCCTGGTGCCACCTTATCACCAGAGACATGAATGAGCCGTCACTCTTCGTTAAAATAGAATCACAGTGTACAAATCATGACGGATGAGTTCTGACGGCTGTTGGGTCCGTGGACCGACCAGCTGTTGTGTATTGTGACCGAACCAACACAAAAAGCATCCACACAAGCAAGTGTGAGAGAGAGGTTTGAATGTGCTGTTAAAATGCATGGCATTCAGGAGGGCATCAAAGCTCTTGCTATTTAATAGCATTCTGTGAAAATGACTTCTTATGTAATTATCACGGCTAATAATTATGATTTAAGAAACAAATAATTGTGTGTCCGATGTTTATGCTGATTATTGCTTATGAAGAAGGGATTTTTTTGTGGTGATTGTTTTAGCTTGTGCTGACTTCCTCCGGTGTTGTTTCCTGGATATGCCGAATATAGCGAACTGGATATTCCTAATGCATTAATATCACAAGAAAGATTTGTGAATGGGCAGGTTTTCTGCAGAAGAAGGAGGTAGACTGCCTCAAAATGCAGCCCAAGAGAAACTGTCATTCAGAGTTTAGTTCTCACAGCTCTAAAATAACAGTCTGGATCTGAACCCAATATCCTGCAAATCATGCTTCTGTGTTTTTGAGACCTGGGATGAAACATGTTTTTACCTCCTTTTGGGATTAAATAATAGCCACTTCATTAAGAAATGTAATAATTGAAAGCGCCTTCTTGGCAAAAATGCTTACCTGTTCTTAGTTCCTAAATAAAATAATCAATATATAATAATCAATATGAACTTAAATATAAAATCGTACTAAGAATATAATTTAACAAGTTAAATAATATAATATTATATAATAAACATTCAGTTTTTGCATTTATCAGTGGATTATTAATTCCTTCATTAATAGAAATAAATGTTAGTTTTAACATGACAGTACACATTTATTTTGTATATTTCAAAGTGATATAAATACGTTACCAAGGAAAACACATTTTGTGAGAATTTATTTTAAATCTAAATTCAATTCAAGTTTATTTGTATGGTGCTTTTTACAATACAACTCATTGCAAAGTTACAAAAAATTAAGTTTCTACAAAATTTAGTAGGAGCTTATCAATGGTGACTGTCAGTTTATGTGCATATGACAGAAATTTTCTGACAACTTAATACAAGACGTAGTCAGCCAGATGATAAACACTATTAACATGAATTATTATATGATGCAGTCACACTAGTAGCAATATTTGGTAGTTATGTTTGTTGTATCAGGGTTAGCATCATATGAGGTCGATACCTCTGATGAATTAATACTTTTAATTAATACCTTAGTTCGTGTCAACCTGGACTTCTAAATGTAAACAAAGTTGTGCAATTGCACTTTTCAACATGAATCCAATATGTTTTTCGCCAGAGGAGTCTAAATTCTCTGCAAAAATCTCAGCATAGAATCCTCTGTCTACACTGGGATCATCTAAAGGTGTCTTCCTGTAAATGAGTATTGGGTTTCCTGTTTTAGCAGGTGTCCTGGCAGTTCAACAGCGTGAGTAGGATTGGAGAAGCGCTGTCATTATATTAAGTAACAGATCGCTGAAGATCTGTCATCTTTTCAGCTGTCCATGTGGGAGGCTGTCTGGTAATCGTAGGGATATCTATAAAATACAACGCTTGTCACTTTCCAGAGCTGCCACAAAATCTTTCACACCTTCTGTGACGTGAGTTATCGCTTTTTATTTGCCAAGACTTCCTCTACCTACTCAGTCTGGAATAGACCGGAAACGGTTTCTTATATGAGGGTTAATACTAGAATATTTGGCTGCATCTTAATTTAAACAATTGTCGTATGTGCTCTTGTTATTATTTTATACAAATCCAACAGATGGCCCAGGACCATTGAAATTACACGAGGAAACGCTGTTTTACTTCCTTACAAATTTTTTATTTCCTTATAAATGTATTTTGCACTCAAGTCTAAATGTATCTTCTCCTGTTTTTGTCTGAAGCATTCTGACTAGTACTTTTCTTCTTTCTTAAAAAACAAGAAATGCCCAAAGGAATATTTGCACTGGAATGAGGGACTCCGAATGTTTTTCTCTTTTGCTTAAAAATTCTTGGACTATAAAATCCATCTGGAAGTGTTAAGTGTGCAATTATGTAGATATGTCAAATCATTTTTGATTAGTTGATGATTATGTCATAATTATGATTGTGTAATATGTGTGGCAGGCCCAGAAGTTAGATTTTTCACATTTTTAAAGGAATATTTGAGGTTATTTAAAATGTAGAGAGATAAAATAAACATTTGCAGTCATTTACTGACTGTCCTGTCATTTAAAACCATTCTTTCTTCTGTGAAAAAAAAAAAAATGTTTTAAAGGGATAGTTCACCCAAAAAATGTGTCGTCATTTACTCTTCTCATGTTGTTCCAGTTTCTTTCTATGTTGAACATAGAAGATATTTTGAAGAATGCTTGTAATTGAACAATTGATGGTCCTCATTGTGTTCCACAGATTAAAGAAAGTTATACAGGATTGGAACAACATGAAGAGTCAGTGATGACCAACAAGCTCTATCAACAGGTGTTGTGCTGTGGATAACCACATAAATGATTGCAAAACATGTTAGACAAGTATGTACTGTAACAATGCACTCTAAAACCAAGAATCCAGAAAAATAAAATTGTATTAAAAAGTAATTTGGTATGCTTAAATAAGGATTTCTCCCCTCCAGTGGAAGTAGGGTTGACTCTTCTCTTGTTTTCAGCTGTTGTTTCTTGGATTATTTACATTTAAGTGTTCCCCACTGTCCAGACTCACACTTAATTTAGCAAGATAGTTTCACAGAAGATGCCAGAATCCAGAGCGTCACTGTTCCCATATGCTTTATTTTAGAGTATGTGGGAAGTCTGTCTTTGTCTCTGTACCGCATGTCGCCGTTTCAGTGTTCTCGCAGGGTTTCTGTCACAGGAAGTCGGTAGGAAGTGTTGTAGTTGTGTCATGTAGGTTAAGGAGTCAGTACTCTGGAAGCTTCTTTAATTCTCAGAAAAAAAGAGCAGTAGCATTTGTCGGTTGTCTTTACATTTGTCATGTCTCATTTTTTTCCTTAATGTGTTTGCAGTTCTTTGAAGCGACTTTAAATCAAAGCTATGAGACGTGGTGGAGTATGAAACCTCATTTTAACCACATCAACACATCTACATTTAAAACCCACTGCATTGATTTGATGTTGTATTTTGTGTTGCATCTGCGTGGCAGCTGTACATTTTCTAACAATAGACAACATTCCCTGAATTTAAAGTTGGTCTTTGTACATGCTCTATTTCTCAATAGACTGACTGACCCAGACCCGCTTTCCTTTTTTACACAATTGTTAGCAGTATGATAAAAGCTTTGTATTCACTTATCAGCAATGTTTTGAAAAAAGAAAGTATGGCATACAAGTGTTCTTGAAGAAATGTCAAATGTTTCTGAGTGTAGAGGTTTATATCGATTGTTGTTTCTCTCTCCTTAAACAACTAAAATGTACTTTCACATAAATTAATCAATTGATACAAAGCATGTTCTTATATATACACTGTATATATCATCTACACTGTACTTATTTTTGATGTAAGTAAATATAGTAGTTAAGACCACCTAATATAAAGTGGGACTGAAATAATAAATAAAATCCTGTTCTAGAGCCAGTCGTGGTCAGGGATGGAATATCTGATTGGAGTAGAGGCCATAAAAGTGAGTGTTTTGGGGTTACGGTGAAACGTGACCTGCTTGGACCAAACACCCTCACCCCCAATAGAATATGCTTACGGCACCCCATCTCTCGGTGCTGTAAGGGTCAGAGAGGCACGACCCCGGCCCCTTTGGTTTAAACAGTTCTGTGCCTGTGACCAACACCAGCGTAACCTGACCCCAGCCTTGCACACTTCATAAGCGCTACCATCTGTTTTTCTGCTTCGCTCCTGCCTGTCACTTTTGTTCTCTTCTCTGTTTGTTTGGGGTCATCCTGACTCTCTCTTATCTTGGGTACCGAAGATGTTAATGACGTTACAGTCTGTGCATGCACTCTAGTGGAAAAGGGGGACCTTTTCTTTCGGAAACCAGAGGTTGGCTTTCCTCAAAGTCACTTCTGGCTTGGCCGGGATTCTTGACCTGGATATGCTCTGGACCAGTAAGCCTAGCCCTTTCCTAAACTCTCGTTTAATGTTTTTTCATTCTCGGCTTGTGCAGGCCTTGCATGTGTGCTTGCGACATATGCCCTTCCAACATTTTTCACTGCACTGAGCCGGGAACACAGAACGATGGGTTTAGTGGTTTCTTGCTGCTCTCGCTCCCTCCCTCCCTCTCTTTGTGGTGTTTGGACTCCGACTCTTCAGACTCCTCATGGTTCCTGTTAAAGCTCGAGCCAGCGGTTTCTCTGAAGCTCAGCAGAGCAACCAAACCGCCGTCAGAGTCCTCTCCTCCCCATTCACTGACAGCCACAAACTGTTCTGAAGGAGAAAAGAAGCAGGGTGCTCATTTTCCGCCGAGTCCTTGCGACTGCAAGGGCCCTTAAATCGCACAGATTAGACTTTCCCATCCCACCGTTCTCCTGTGGATTGGGACCCCAGCTGTAAGCAAGAAAAACCACTGGTTTGGATTATGGATTTTGCTTCGACGGTCAGGAAGGCGTGTGCCGGGACTAGGGCCAGATGCACGTGGCAAAGGAGGAAGCGATCGCGTCCGTACGACCGCACTGGACGAGCCGGCCTAGGGTCGAAAAGACCGAGTAGGACCTCTTCGCTTTTCAGGCAATGGATGTCTCACTTCTGCTGTACGTCTCGGGCCTGTACGTCCAGTCTGAGCCTGTCTGATCAGTCCCTGCTGCAGTCAGGATGCTGCACCAGTCCCAGAGGTGCACAGGGTGTCGTTGGAGATGGAAGAGATGGACAGAGAGAGGTGTATGGAGAGGAGGTTTGGGTGGGAGAAGTTGAGGATGACCAGGAAGGTGAGGATGAGAACGAGGAAGAAGAAGAACAAGATGTTGATGAAGAAGAAGAAGAAGAAGAGGTGGAGGAGGAGGACAGTAAAGAAGAGAAAGGTGAGGTGGAGATGGAGATAGGGTTGTCTTGAAAGAAAGATGATTCTGGCGTTTCAGGAGGACGACTGGAATGTCAAATGCTTTTTACTCTGTCTGGCAATAACGCACATGTCGACTCTTTAGCTTTGATGCATGGGAACGCGATGCCCCCGCGTGGGCCGGGTGTCAATTAGGATGATGGAGATGGACTGGAGACCCGCCTGGGGTGTAATCTGTCTCGATTAGAGGAGATCTGGAGTAGATGAGATGTATGCATGACCAGGTGTGAATGGTGTGAGCTGGTGAAAAGGAAGCGAGAGTGATGATTGATGGAGGCCACTGTGGCCTTCAGATGGCAGTCATCATCAGTACCGCTTACCTTGTTGTGGTCCCATGGGTTTTGTTCATACTGCAGGGCAAATACAGTTTTTTCAGAACAACTTCAGCCTTTTTTCAGTCCAGGCTACAGTGCTTTTGCCAGCACTTCAATGTTGGTTATACATGGTTTTACGTGAGGGTAGGAAACAAATCTAAGTGTATTAGGAAAGGGGAAAGGGTGGACGCTTTATCATCAATTCTCATCATATTCGGTTTTCCTTTTATGTTTGTCTTCCATTTTCTGTAGCGCAAACCCTAGAGCATATCCAATAGCAATGACAAGGAATGGGAGAACTGATAAAATGTCAGTTCACCTAAATTCAACCTGAATGCAGTGCAAATCACTTTTTTCAAGGTCATCATTCACACTTGTGTCAAAATGTTGGTAGCTGAACTGTTTTGGTCACCATTGAAGAAGAAGAAGAAGATCCCCCCCCCCCCCCCCCCCTGACATTTCTGAAAATGCCTTTTGTGTTTTAAAGAAGAATTTTTTCCTCTATTAAGTTAAAACAGAGTAAAAATAACCTTGTTAAAAAATTCATTGTCTGAAAACAAGTCTTAATATCTTATCCTGTTGCTCAAGTAAATTGATCTTGCTTTAAAGACTGTTAGATTTTTTTATATTTTTGGAAAATGAGTCAAGAGACTTAAACTCTACTGTAATTAAGAAGTCATTTTTTTCAGTGCATAATGTTTATTGCTGTTGTCACTGCGGGTACATTTAATGACAGCATATTACAAGAAAATAATTATGTTGGATTGTTCAATTTGACTTATTTAAATGTAAAACTTTTTTTATTTTTTTTTATTAAGTCTTCTGATAATCTTTCCTATTTCTGAACATGAGAAACTTTCTCATGTTCAGAATTAGGAAAAAAAAAATGGTTTGAGTCTTCTAGGCAAAGAGAGTGGAGTTTTGCAGGCTATTTGAACAAGGTCATGGTTACATTTTAGAATTTTTCAGTTGTGTGGTTTTTCAGTTGTGTGGTTTTCATGCTTCAGCCTGCACTAAAACTGTTTATTAATAAAATGTTTATTGTTAGCATCAAATGTGGCTTATGACTAGGAAGGTAAAGGAGCTAGAAAATGTGCTTTATAGGTACTTTAATACAAAGGAAATCTGTTTAATCTCAGAGTCATGGTAGTACAAGGTTCTCTGTAGACCAGTGTGGCTTAGCCGTCTCAACCAGCCAATTCAGTTCTGGAAAGCAGACTCTAGTGTTTCCACTCATTTGACACTGCATTTTCATGCTTAAAAATGTCTCACAATGACAGACAAGCTTTTTCTCTGGCCTATTTTTTATCCTAGAATTTGTTTGCAAGGCCCTTTGTTGTTCTTTTTTTTTTTTCTCCGCGTGCCTTCTATTTCTAAACTGCCAGCACAGCCGGTCCGCAGCTTGGTGCTTGGATTGTTAGTTGTGCCGCCCAGTTCAGACAGCCACCCTGTCATCGTGCAGCCGGCTTCTCCTCACTGTGAGCCTCGGAGCTTGGCTTGGTTAACTCAAACCAGCTTTGGGATGTTATTTTCGGACATGGATTTATTTTATTTTTTTTGAGTGGCATTGCTTGCAGGCAGATGTAATTCAGCCCATCCGATTGTGCTTGGTGTCTCTCTGTCTGTCTGTCGCTCTGTCTATCTGTCTATTGCTCTGTCTGTCTATCTATCTATCTGTCTCTGTCTGTCTATCGCTCTGTCTGTCTGTCTATCTATCGCTCTGTCTGTCTGTCGCTCTGTCTATCTGTCTGTCTATTGCTCTGTCTGTCTATCTATCTGTCTGTCTGTCTATCTGTCTCTGTCTGTCTATCTGTCTGTCTGTCGCTCTGTCTGTCTGTCTGTCTGTCTATTGCTCTGTCTGTCTATCTGTCTATCTATCTATCTGTATCTGTCTGTCTGTCTATCTGTCTATTTCTCTGTCTGTCTATCTGTCTCTGTCTGTCTGTCTGTCTGTCTGTCTGTCTGTCTATCGCTCTGTCTGTCTGTCTGTCTATCTATCTATCGCTCTGTCTGTCGCTCTGTCTGTCTGTCTGTCTGTCTATCTATCTATCTATCTATCTATCGCTCTGTCTGTCGCTTTGTCTGTCTGTTGGTCACTCTGTCTGTTGGTCACTCTGTCTGTCTGTCTGTCTGTCTGTCTATTGCTCTGTCTGTCTGTCTGTCTATTGGTCTGTCTGTCTGTCTGTCTGTCTGTCTGTCTGTCTGTCTGTCTATCTATCTATCTATCTATCTATCTATCTATCTATCTATCTATCTATCGCTCTGTCTGTTGGTCACTCTGTCTGTCTGTCTGTCTGTCTGTCTGTCTGTCTGTCTGTCTGTCTATTGCTCTGTCTGTCTGTCTGTCTGTCTGTCTGTCTGTCTGTCTATCTATCTATCTATCTATCTATCTATCTATCTATCTATCTATCGCTCTGTCTGTCGCTTTGTCTGTCTGTTGGTCACTCTGTCTGTTGGTCACTCTGTCTGTCTGTCTGTCTGTCTGTCTATTGCTCTGTCTGTCTGTCTGTCTATTGGTCTGTCTGTCTGTCTGTCTGTCTGTCTGTCTGTCTGTCTGTCTATCTATCTATCTATCTATCTATCTATCTATCTATCTATCTATCTATCGCTCTGTCTGTTGGTCACTCTGTCTGTCTGTCTGTCTGTCTGTCTGTCTGTCTGTCTATTGCTCTGTCTGTCTGTCTGTCTGTCTGTCTGTCTGTCTGTCTGTCTATCTATCTATCTATCTATCTATCTATCGCTCTGTCTGTCTGTCTGTCTGTCTGTCTGTCGTTCTATCATCCTATCTATTGTTTTAACATTCCAACATTCTATCATTCTATCATTCTTGCTGTCTTTTTGTTTGTCTTTCATTCTATCTGTTCTTCTATCTGTCTGTTGTTATATCTGTTGTTTTACAATATCTATCTATAGAAATACTTAGAATAGCTTAGCTCTTTATAACACCCTAGCATCACAGCAGCAGCTTTTGCCTGGGTATGCACCATATTTTAATTAAGTAAATAAACAGAAAAAAACTATAAAAGAGCTTCAGTACTATCACAGTAGGCCAACTGTTAGCTGCCCCAAGTGTATGAAACCCTGTGTCCGAGGCAATGGAATGAAATGTGAATTATTAGATTAAATGCACCCTGCCTTGCTAACTGCAACCCTGCTATTATCAACGATTCTATTTTTCCCCCCGTATTTCCTGAGTGTTACATTCTCTGCTATGCTAGCAGCTTTTTGCATGTGTGGTTTTGTTAACGACTGTGTGGCATTACTTGCCTTTTATATGCCAGTGATTTCTCCTCTGATTTTGAAAGCCCAGCAGTGCATATCAAGAGCTGTATGTCAAACCTTTGACACTGGACCAATCAGCATTTTCATTCCTATAACTGATGCAGCGCAAGAGGCAGCGGCATGACGAATGACAAGGTTTAAACCTCTGCAGTGCTGATATTTTTGCTCTCATGAAAGCAAAAACATCATGTTTTCCCATGGGACCGTCCTCCCCCAGGGGGGTCCGAAACAGGAAGCAGAGCTGAAGTTGTTGCTATGTTGTGGAGTTAAAGAGTGGAACTTCATCCAGCTCCCATGGGGGCGTTACAGATGAGACGTACGACTTAAACATCTGAGGTTTGTGGTGACGTCACTGGTTTTGTCATTATGCTATTCACTGTGCAGTAGGGCACTTTGCTGTATATATAGGTTACTAGGGCTGTTGATTGATTAAATAATGTAATCAAATGAATTGCATAATGTGCTTATTAATTCATTAAATTAAATTAATCTAATGTATGAATATTTATTATAAACACTATCGTTAATTTGATTTATTTAATTAATTGGTAAATATTAAAGTATTATTATTTATAATATATTTATAATATTAACATTATTACTTACTATTTCCAATATTAGTATTTTTGTCACAGAACAGCATTCATGAACAATCTTTGTCATTTTTGTGATTATTTAGCTGTTCTGAATGAACTTGGTGATGTGGAAGGCAGTTATCAGACTAGGAGATGATCCCTATCTGATCTCAGCCATAACAAAACTGTCGGTCATAAATCACCTTGTGTTTATCCTTTTTTTAACCGTTTTTTTCTCTCTCACCCCTGTGGCCTGTCTGATTATCAGATGACTCATCATCACTCATAGAAGTGCATTAATGCGCTCTTTTAGCTGCGAGATTGTCATGCATGAGTATGCATGTATGATTGTTTATGCTTGAGCCTTAAGATACGTGTGGTCCACAAATATGTGGATGTGGATGTTTTTGAATATTTTTTTTTGCTTGTATCCTCAAGCTTACCTTCAAACCACCATTGCTGGCATGTTTGCCAATCATCAGTTCAGAAAAGTAGTTTTTTTTTTTACCATGAGCCAGAGAAGAGGCATAGCTTTTTCTGAAACAGATGACATTGTGGGCAAAAAAAGAATAAAAAGAGAGCACAGAAAAAACAAACCTTGCAGACGTTCTGCTTGTAATGAACAGATCTTTCCACCGTTGTGCTATTTCAGCTCCTGCTGGTGTCATTAGTGGGTTTCTGAACTTTATTATACACTGTCACAAGTGACATACATCCCGCCGGAGGTACAGCGAAAAACAGAGACTGATGGAGGAAAAGGTTTAGGAAGAATGCTTGGTTGGAGGATGAATGAAGGAGACAGATGCTTCAGCACAATCTTTAGAAAATCCATAGTTGCCATGACAACATTTTTGTGTTGCAACTGCAAATAATAATAATAATACAGAAAAAAAAAGTGATTGCCAGAGAATACATTGAATGTGTTCAACAAAAATAATTCCCATGTGTTAATACAGAGACACAAAATTCAAAACAGGAAACCTATTTGTAGTCGTGGTTATATTGTCTGGAAAACGTATTGTTCTTTGCACAGCTTTAAATAGTGGCTGCATAGAAGCAAAACTTGCACACACAAAAAACACATCTATTAATGTGGCAAGTTCTTGTTTTGAATGCTTCACTTTTACAAAACCTGTATGATTTTTTCCTTATTGGTATCTAACAAATAATACATTTTCATTAGAGTCATTAGCTTTACTTTAGTTGACTGTAAGCTCTATACATACAGCACCTAAATATTGAATTATATAACATCATTTTGAAATAAATTGAAACTCAGAAAACCCATTTACTTCCATGTTCACAGTATTATTTATGTGCTTTTATTGATTTTTTTAAATTAGCTTTTTTATACACGCTTAAAAATAAAAGTTCTTTAATGGCATCAATATTTCCATGAACCAACCTTTAACATCCAAATGCAGAAAAGGTTTAGACTTTTGAAATGTTCTTTAAAATGGTTTATTCGAGAACTCTTTACTCTAAAAGGTTCTTTGGGGAACCAAAAATGCTTCTTCTATGGCATCACTGCAAAAACACCCTTTTGGAGCCTTTATTTATTTAAGAGCATTTTAGCAGGTTTCGTTTTGTTTCAATTCAAACTTTAAAATGAAATGTTGTAAACTATGATTGGTCAGCTCTTGAGGTGTTAAGGCACAGCCATAGGTGATGGCTGCCAAGCTAGTTAGCATAATAGCTGTAGCATGTTATTATCCGTTTGTATTTGTAAAATAGCCCGTGTACTGTATATGCCCAAAAGTGCATATTGATATGCTCCTATGATGTCCAGAAATTCTCCTTTTAAGCTCATTTAAGGGTTTGAGACTGACAGCCGTTGACATGCTTTGACTGAATTAGCATATTTAGCTGCAGCATCTACTGATCCTTGTTCAGAACTCATTATATGTGTTATACCAAGAATTTATTCTTTTTTTCTTTCAAACAGTTTGTAAAGTTACTTTTCAGGGCAACTTATAAAATCTTACTGTAGCTGCTGTGCAGAGCCGCTGCTGCCTGAGGCTTTGGTTGATCTGAGAGATATTTCAAGTCTCTGAGGACAGGTTTGACAGTAAGATGAGTCTGTGCCTTAGAGGTGTAGCAACTCGCCCCGTATTTCTGGGAAAGGCTCAGTTTGTTTTGCACTCGCTTCTCTTCAGCTCTGTTCTGATGGGGAAAGGTGAAAGGCATGAAATAAAAAAACTAATCCTGAAAAAGCTGTCTTCACTGTGGATTTAGCCACCGTGGCACACCTCTTCTTTTGAAGTCTCTTTGACTGTGTATATGAATGCACAGGCTCAGACGCTTCATCGGTGAAACACTAAACACGCAGACATCCTATTGATAGGGATTGTGAGGTGGTTTAGTGTTTTACCGTTTGGGTCTTTTGAGGTCTTGGGCTGGTCTCACTGCTGATTCCCAACAGTGAGCGTGGCTGGTTTACATGTCCTTATCTGCTGTGTCACTTGGTTTTTAAGGAAGTATGATGGGGTTGTTTGACAGTGAGCAGAACTGAAAGGCTGAAATGGACAAATTTCATTCCAATGGTGCTGCTTGAGGCTGAAATTGAAAAAGGCACCACATAAAGTCTTGATGTGGTAGCGACGGCCAAGTTGTACTTTTATGCATTAGTCAATGTGGCATTGCAAGGATCGTAAAAATCCCTTTGTTCTCCCAGAAGCCTAGAAGTTTCTCTGAATGCCAAAATCGCTTAGTTTTACCGTTTTTCGGAATCCTACCAAAATGACTGTCCGTGAATGGTTTGGGAAATGGCGAATATGCGATTACACCTACTAATTCTAATTTCAGCTAGGTAAAACAAATATGTATAAATCCATTCATAATGTTTTGTAATATTCTGAATTCAACACTGATTATAATCAGTTGTTTTTCTTTATCAGCAAATCAGCATATCAGGAATGATTGAGAATGAAAACTGGAGAAATTATGCTGAAAATGCAGCTTTGCAATCAGAGGAAGAAATTGCATTGACTATGTATTCTAATAGAAAATGGTTATTTTAAATTGTAATAATTTATCCAGTATTACTGTATTTACAGTAACTTTTTATCTTATAAATGCAGCCTTGGTTGAGGGACCAGTGCTGCTGGGCATAACGAACTAGCAGATGATTATTTTATTGATTAATATAATTTAGTGTATATATATTTTGGTGTGATTATAATTGTGTTTAATCATATTCCTCTTCCCTGCGGTTTTAGAAATGTGTGTTATGCAACAGCAGCATTGTTTGGAGGTAATTCTTTGTTGCACACAACATCAGGTGGGTTATACTTTATACACATATACTTTATAAAAAGGCTTTACCTCTCTTTTTCTCTTTTATTCTCTCACAGGGGAAGAAAGTCAGGATCTGGGTCCTCCTCCGTCTGTAGACGAGGCCGCTAACACACTGATGACGCGCCTGGGGTTCCTGCTCGGGGACAAAGTGAACGAAGGGCCTGGTGGAGCACAGTACAGCATGGAGGAACAAGATGACCCTCAGGTTTGACTCACTCCATCCAGTCTCTCTCATTATTCTTTTAAAAGTAATTAAAGTGAGTTTTTGACCTAGTGATGGTGGGAGGTGCTGCTCTACAGCGCAGGGTTTTGTCAGTGGGCGGCTCCCGTCCTCAGAAACACCGATATTCTTGCTCTCTAAATCATGACAGATGTTCCTGGGTTTTGGATGAGCAGCAGCAGTTTGCGCTGGTGTATCCGCGCAGTTCGAGTCTAACTAGGCATGTCTCAGACAGCAGATGCTGAAACCCCTGCCACTAGTCTATTTACAGTCCACACTGATCTTAGCCATGATTCTTCAGTCAACATCTGCTTGTGGGTTTGAGTGCTTCGAAACCTTTCAATCCAACATGTGCTCAATGCAAAATACAGTACAGCAATATCATATTAATGATGTCAGATGAAATTTAATCTAGCGCTCTAAAAATGTTGTTATATTTGTAATTGAATTGATTGCTTGATTATACTGATTATTTGATCTAATTAATTAAATTTGTCAATACATTAAATAAGACAAGTAAAAAACAAAATACAAATAATGGGTCATTTAAAGGATTAGTTCAATTCCACAATAAAAATATCCTGAGAATTTACTCACTCCCATGCCATCCAAGATTTTCATGCCTTTCTTTCTTCAGTCGAAAAGTAATTAAGGTTTTTGAGGAAAACATTCCAGGATAGTGGACTTCAATGGGGATCAGTGGGTTGAAGGTATAAACTGCAGTTTTAATGCTGCTTCAAAGGGTTCTACAGGATCCCAGCAGAGGAAATAAATCTAGCAAGATTATTGGTTTAAAAAAATAAAAAATTACTGTACATATAGGACTGCATGATTAATCACATGTGATTTTGTCATGTGCATCTCGTCAGTAAAGCCGGTTCTCTGATTAGTAGTAAATCTTCATCACATGCTTTCAGATGGAGCAGCATTTACTACACAGAGCTGTAGTTCACTGACAAGCTACACAATTACTGTACGAGTTAATAATTCCAGATGAATTGCCTGTGATTATGAACACAGTATTGCATATCTTGTCAGTGAACAATGGCTTTGTGTAGTAAATGCTGCTCCATCTGAAAGCACGTGATGGAGATTTACTACTAATCACAGAATCGGCTTTACTGCCGAGATGGCCGTGAAAATCGCATGCAATTAATTGTGCAGCCCTACTTACATCATTTTTAACCACAAATGCCTGTCTTGCACTAGCTCGACCTCATGCATTACATAATCACATTGGAAAGGTCACGTGTGATGTCAGCGGAAGTACTGACCCAGTGTTTACAATATGAACGTGCAAAGAAAATCAAATCTCCTTTACAAAAAAAAAAAGGTAAAACAACGATGTGGGATGATTTTGAAGTTGTAATCCACGTAAACCCACATAAATGATTACGTAATGCATGAAGATGCGCATTGCAGAGCTAGTGCAAGATGAGCATTTGTGGTCCTTTGAAGTCGCATTGAAACTGCAGTTTGTACCTTCAGCCCGTTGATCCCCATTGAAGTCCATTATGTTTTCCTCAAAGATCTTACTTTCTTTTCGACTGAAGAAAGACAATATAACATCTTGGATGACATGGGGGTGAGTAAATTATCAGGAGTATTTTTATATTCGCGAAGAGAACTAATCCTTTAACATGCAAAATTGACAACCCTAATTAAAACAATTATTTGCTAAAGCTCTTAACATATCCTAACGGTGATTAAGAATGGAAACAGCCTCAATGGTTTTAAAATGACATTTTGAGCTCTTGAATGTAGCGCTTGTTGGATTCTGTCTAATTTTCCACTGGTAAGTGTTTCATTCCCTCCTAATTGTTCTGAGTTCAACTCGACCTCATTGATCCGACACATAGTGGAGTCCAGGAATGTATAGCGCATGGCAAGGCAAGGCTCCTGCCGTCCACAGCTGGGCGGAGCGGAGTTATTTTAGAGGCTGGACCCTGCCAAGCAAGTGTGGTCACCGAAAGGCCACAATTTCTGAAACGCCAGTTCAGAGCCAGTCTCACCCACGCACACCGAACCCTCAATTGGACAAAAAGGTGTAGAGCTATTTAGACATATTTGGGAAGTTATTGAGTCTGAGATCTGACTTCAGGCCACTGCTGGTTCGTGGTGAAAAGAAATGTGAAATTAATATTTTTCATGGGTTTTCAGTCGGTTGTAACTTAGCGTTCCAATGTGGGTGGTTTTACAGTGAGCCTCAAATCATCAAAAACCGTTTTACACACAAAGAAATGAAGATTTCTGAGTGCACATTTAAAGAAAAACAAGGTTAATTTCACAGTAAAAGAGAAATATTTTGTGATTATTTGTGTATGTTTGACAAGAAAATACTATTTCAGTCTTTCTACTTCACTTTTTCCTGTTGTTTCTTTGTACTGTTACTGATTGTAAAAATTGTTTTGACGCCAGTTTTTTTTCTTTTCTTTTCTTTTCAGTGTTTTTAGTGTTAAACCTGGATTAAACCTTAGTTTTAAAACCAGAACCTTGCTGTGATCTGCAAATGATCATAAAATAGTTGTTCTTATGAAAGAACATCCTCTTGGTTTGTAGTTTGGTCTCTTTTGGTTGTGAGACACGTATCATCTAAAACAACTTCTGGACAGAAGTGCTCGACGACTGAGTGAAATTCATATCTGTCTGTATGAAGTCATTAATGTGGTCTCCACCACAGATCCAGATTCAGACATGACAACTCGTTTAACCAACTATTCTTTCCATGTCTCTTTTCTATACTCCCTCTTTACTGTGTTTTTTTGCTGCAACTCTTTCATTATCATACTTTTTGTCTATTTATGTTTCTTAGCGTGTCTTTCTCACTCTCTCTTCCCACTGGGTAAGATGATCCACCATCTTGGTGGGTTTTTTGTAGCTCATGTCTTGTCGCCGACCGCAGCATGCCATAATAATACACTAATTTCTCTCCTTTTTCCATTTGGTTAAGAGTTGAACATTCAAAGTTCTCTCAGTCATATACCATAAAGCCAATAACATTTATTAAATTACATAATATTGAGTCACTGTGGAAAAATTGTTTAAGTCAGCCCAGGCCATAAAAAGAGATAATTCCACATGAGTGTGCAGTCCTCAGCAGAAATATGGTGCAGGACTGTATCATTAAATACCAGTCAGCAGATTTCCACTTCTGTGGACATTTTTGTGTGTGAAAGTCATTCAACGGTGCTGCTTTTCTGGAATAGGATCCACATATATAACCAAGCAGTGGTGCACTGATCTAGTAAAAAAATCCTTCAGTATGCTACAGTTCTGCAGTGTAACAATGAGTGAACATTAGGCCTCCTTAATTAAACAGAAGCATGTAAATGTCAGTTGTTTGTACAATTATTCTTATGTAAATTGTCATATTGAATTGAACAAAACTAGTTCAATTGGTTTTACTAATGACTTAAACAAATTTGTTCTGTTAGTCTTTGTATTTCTGGAAAAACATGCAATATCCTTTCCATATGAGTATCACAATTGTTTTTCTGTCTATTATTCCTCAACATAATAATAATAATAATAATAATAATAATAATAATAATAATAATTGGAACTACTTTTTGTTTGAAGAACAAATTATTATAATGTATAATAATAATTATCATCATTATTATTTGCCATTTTATAATTTATTATATTCCCTTATAATATATAATTGATATAATTAATCATAACAATAATAAAATAAATCATACAAATCATATAATAATAATAATAATAATAATAATAATAATAATAAAATGAATAAATAAAAAACAAGTAAAAATAAATAAATAGACGTTGTTATTAATAGTAGTAATAATAATAATGGTTTATTTGTTGATCTTGGCACATATAGCTATGAGGTCATTCAGTTCTGACCTGTATTTATAATACAGCTTGGAGTAGGATTTTGAACCAATGATATTTCCCTTTGGATGGAAAAGCCAGGGCTACAAATTAGAAACGGAGCAACAATTGTCGTTTTCGTTCATTGCGTGTCGTTCTTGTGGCAAGTCAGGGGAAACACTCAAACACATTTGGAGTTACTGTGAATCTCTAATTCTGAAATTTTGAAGACGAAATTGTCCTTCTTCTGATGTTCAGTGCATCTCCATGACCCAGAGGATCAGCCCATGCTCCAGTTTAGCTAGCAGCACAGCGTCGCCCCCTCCTGGCAGCCCCTGCTCCACGTTACCCGCTGGAGCCCCGGGTAATATGGGCACCAGAGACTGTGCCTACGGATCCATCACGAGTCCCACCTCCACCCTGGAGAGCCGAGACAGCGGCATTATAGGTCAGAGACATTCTGTGGCTTGTTTTACTATTCAAAATAAATGCTAATCATTGATGTACATATATGACAATGACCGTTCAAAAAAGGTCCCTTTTTCAAATCTTCCATTGCTTTCTTACAGCAACGCTCACGAGTTACTCGGAGAACGCCGAGCACGGAGGAA
The DNA here is from genome assembly GCF_023724105.1 of Carassius gibelio. Classification (NCBI taxonomy): domain Eukaryota; kingdom Metazoa; phylum Chordata; class Actinopteri; order Cypriniformes; family Cyprinidae; genus Carassius; species Carassius gibelio. The sequence continues at coordinate 28,052,398 of NC_068398.1, read as the reverse complement.
AACACAGCGAGGGCTCGCGGGGCAGCCTCAAACTCTGGCAGGCGCAGAAGTCAATGGGTACAGACTCCTTTCTTTATCGGGTGGATGAAAACATGGCCGCTTCCACTTACAGCCTCAACAAAATCCCAGAGAGGAGTCTGGAGCATTCGGTCTCTCACTCCGCCCACTCCATCCCCCTCTACCTCATGCCCCGCCCCAACTCTGTGGCCGGTAAGTTTCCATTCAGAATACTATATAAATATGTCAGAATACTGTACAGTATGTCTAAGTATTATATGAAATATCAGTGTGCAGCATGCATACTGTATTTATTAACAGATTGCATTCAACTTTTAGCAGTCGAGTCAATGAGTCAAGAAAGACACTAAAATTACTCTTGATAAAGTGCCCAGTTCATTGGTCTCATTGCAAACGGAGTCATTTCAGTTGTTATTTAACCCTAGATTAACTGTGAAATGGCAGAAACCTGCATATTATGCTGAGCTAGTCAAGATTCAGTCCAGCATTCAAATCCTGTTCGTCACAAACCGTCACATTCATCTTTGACCGCGGGTGAATATTTGGAGTCAGCTCTGTGTGAAACTCATTCAGCTGAGGCTCTTTGAACGCTTCTGTTCATGAATGGTGAGCTGCGGAGACAGGAAATATCCTGCATAATCCAGACCCTAAAAGTCAACAGACACATGTTTCCAATTCCCTTAAAATGTCAAGGTCAGTAAAAGCACATAGTGACTACTGTGAGAGCTATAGAAGTGGCCCTCTTCTCGGCTTTATGGGTCATTTGAGCTCTGGAGCGGCTCCGAGCTCCTGATGCTGCTCCAGTACTACAAAGCAAGGACGTCTGTGTGAATCTCAGGTTTTATGAAGGATTTGTGATTTGTTCTGCTGGTTTTGGATCCACATGTGAGAAAATAGTAGAAACTCACCAGCTCAGTTTAAAGTACTAGTTTTTTTTTAAAGGTTTGCTAGAAGAAATTTCCAATATAAAGTAAATTAAATGTTTATAAAATGAATATTTCTATTCTACCCTCAAAGTCTGACTGAACAAAGCAAGTTTTATTAAATTAATGTGACAATCAGTTGTTTAATTATTCAGCCTACAAACTTAGATTAACAAACTATATTGCTTAATTCTTATCATTCTTTATAAATACAGTAACAACAAATTTACATAACTATTTATTTTCATTTTTTAAAATTTGGTTTCATTATTATTAATTTAAGAATTATTGTTAATATTAACAATTCATCAAATTTTTTATCTATGTATCTTTGAGCATATGATTAGGAAGTTGTTTATTTTAATAAACTGACATGTCTCTCTGAATTTTCAAAGTTTAAAATTAGCATAATTTGGCATGCAAAAAAAGTGTAAAAAGCACCATAAAAATGAGTAAATGGTGACAAAATGAAATTAAAGAAGTAAATTAAATGTGACATGTAAATGAGAAGACACTATATTCCCAATTACTCCCAGCATGCACCTTAGTGAAGTGAAGGCCGTTCACTTCCTCTCGCATATACACACATTCACCCTTCACATGTGTACATAAAAACATAGATATGTAAAAGTAGATGCCTTATTGGTGGCCGTTTAATGGGAAAATCTTTTGCCCAAATCGTGTGTATTCCTTTTTAAAATGTCTGGATTTAGTTTGTGACCATTCAAACAAAGGTAAATGTGACCGCATCTTAAAGGGTCACTCAACCCCAAGAATATATATATTTTTTCATTAATCACTTAACCCCATGTTGTTTCAAATCCGTAAAATTTTTGTTCGTCGTTGGAACACAATTTAAGATATTTGGGATTAAAACCGTGAGGTTTGTGACTGTCCCATTGACTGCCAAGTAAAATACACTGTCAAGGTCCAGAAAAGTATGAAAGCCGTCGTCAGAATAGTCCATCTGCCATCAGTGATTCAACCGTAACGCTATGAAGCGACGAGAATGACTCAGAAGAGCGTGCGCAGCTTGCGTTCAGCTCATAATCTCCAAAATGGTGCTACAGTGATGTGCAGAGAAACCGAGGAGACGAATTGTTGAATAAAGTCATTATTTTTTTGTACGAACAATATTCTCGTCGCTTCATAGCGTTACGGTTGAACCACTGATGGCAGATGGACTATTCTGAAGATGCTTTTCATACTTTTCTGGACCTTGACAGTGTAAGTGCAGTCAATGGGACAGTCACAAGCCTCACAGTTTTCATCCAAAATATCTTAAATTGTGTTCCGAAGATGAACGAAGCTTTTACGGGTTTGGAACAACTTGGGTGTCAAAATTTTCATTTTGGGGTGGAGTAACCCTTCAAGCCTTTTTTTCTTTTAAGGTGGAGATTGCCATTCTGATCACTGGTAAAGAATTCATTATTACCGTGTTTTCCGCACTTTAAGGCACACCGGATTTTAAAGTGCACCTTCAATGAATGTCCTATTTTAGAACTGTTTTCATATATAGGACGCACCAGATTATAAGGCGCATAGAGTAGAAGATAATGCAGTCAAACGTTCGACTGGGTTTGTGATATGCATCCACAAGATGGAGCTGTGCTAAAGGGAATGTCAACATTTTAACAGAGCGCCTTGATCCATATATAAGGCGCTCTGGATTAGAAGTCTAATCCGTTTTTTGAGAAAATTAAAGGCTTTTAAGTGCGCCTTATAGTGTGGAAAATAAAGGTATATGTTTAACTTCCATATAGTATTTTGTAAGGGCACGAACAGAAACCAACTTTAGAGATAAGTAGATGCGCACATGTTCAGACGTTTGGTTTAAATGCATACGTGCTTTTTGGACCAGCGCCCCACGGTGGAACTGTAAAACACCAGTTCAGTTGATGGGAGCCCAAGTCATTGTGGAGCATTTCAAGCGGTTGTAAATCCAGCAACAGTCATTCCAGCCAGACCGTCTGCAGTGCAGATGGAGGTGGTGGGGCTGGGCAGGAGAAATGCTGGAGTCGGGGATATTTTCTTACATTTTACATGATAACCATAGTTTTTTGCCAATTTACAGCTGACAATGGCTCATAAGGCCTGTTCACAAAAGAACAAAAAGAACAATAACTATATAAGCGTCCACACCAATAGACAGTAATATTCTGTTTATTTTTAGCATGGAGTGCGGTTATGTAGTCTGCTTGGTCAATTGGGTGAATTCTGATTGATCGATGTTTTTATCGTTCATCAGCTAGAAAGCAATTGCTCTGGAAGTGATTCCAACATTATCATCCCTCTTTGTGGTTATCATTTTATCACTGCGAGGTGTGGACTATTCTGATTATTAAAACTTTATAATGGTCATCTTTTGTGTGGACAGGTGATGGAGTTTTTTCATGGATTTACAGTAGTAATATTAATTGTAACCTTTTTCATATCGGAAACTATAGCTGCCGAATTTTGAGATCTTTCTCAGCTTTTGCAAACTTTGTCATTGATAGAGTGCTGCATATAAATAAGAACTGTGGTTAGCATAGCATGACGATACTTTGACGTTTTTTCAATGTTCCTCTGTAGTTACCTATTAGAAACACACGTTTTATAAAATAAATGTAACTGCTTCAAAATTTAAAAGCTATGTGTAATTCAACTTGTAGAGCAAAACGTCAAAGTACTCTGAAACGTCATAGTTTTCCAGGTTTTGACGTCACTGCTGCAGTTCTCTCTCATGTTCCCACTCAAACGTGATGTTCTCTTAGGGGAGGTTTAAATTACTAAACTGTTGTTCCCCACTTTTAACCAACAGGAAGTTGTAATTTGTACACATGTACCATGGGGCAATGGATGGTTTTCTGAAATCTGTCTTTGATTAAACAGGCTTTCCTTAGCATGTGGCACCTTGCACCTTGCTTTGATGGTGGCCACTTGTCCATAGCACCAGTCCTTACACTGCCACCAGTCCAAACTACTGCTAAGTTGTTTCAAAAGCTTTCTCCAGCTGCTTTGAGGCGAGATCAGTTCAGTGGCCACCCACTGTGTTCTTAATATTCTTGTGAATCAAGCCGCCATGAACTTTCCTCCTCATTAGCAAAGAAAAAAGGGGCTCAAAATTCATGCACGCATTTTCATGAAAGCTAATAAGAACAAGCTAAGCAAACACAAGCTCTCATAGAGTTTGTCAAAGGGTTCGTCTCATCACTAACAACCTATAGAACCATGCTATTACCATGTTTTGGTAGTACTGATAATATCACTAATAATGCCTTGTACAATAGCTTGGAGTAGCATGTTGTATCACCATTTGGAAGTCATTTTTGAGTAAAAACTTGTACCCTTATGAAAATTAACCATGGTTTTACTATAAATAAAACCAAAATAAACATGGTTAATGCAGTTAAACCACAAATTAACTGTTATTTTCCAACACTGGACCATATTTAAACCATGGTATATGTAGTAAAACTGTGGTAACCAATCCACCAAAAAACATGGTGTTTACTTCTATAATCATTTACTAACATAGTGCATGTTCAGATATAATCTTATATAATTTTTTACCATGGTAAATGGTTTATTAAACAAAAATACTATGTTATATTTGCTTCATTAATTTCAGGCGAAGTTAATTTGAAAGCACACTTATTAATGCTGTTGGAAACTTCCTCTGATTTTGGAACAACATGCTTCTCCTGGAACCTGTTTGCTTATTTTTAATAGCCTCTCTACATTAGCTTGGCTGCTGAAATGAAGAAATGAATGTTGTTTCATTGTTATTGTTGTATATTCTCCCTCTGTTGAATATGTATGTGGGTGGCATGAGTTTAAATAGAGGTTTTCGATCTCTCTCTCTCTCTCTCTCACGCTATTTTGCATTTTTTTTAATTTAAATTCAGAATTTATTTGTGATTTATTTATTCATTTGTGAAAAGTACTTAATTGGCATTAATATTTTAAATATAATATCACCCAAGCATCAATGCACATCAAAAAACAAGTAATTTTAAAGAATATAAAAAAGTTAATATTGAAAAAATGTGAAACTATATTTTAAAAATATTAAAAGTAGCCTGATTTTCTCCCCTTTCTCTCACAGCCACTAGTTCAGCTCACCTGGAGGATCTTGCGTATCTGGATGAGCAGAGACAGGCTCCACTGCGCACATCTTTGCGTATGCCACGACAAAACTCCGGTTCCAGCCGCTCTGGACAAGCTGACATGAGAGGTGTGTATATTTTGCCTAGATTAATTAAATGTCCACTCTGCGATTCTTTCACTTCGCCACCACCTTGTGTATATCGCCAGTCACAAGTGTAGACAGACCTACACAGTCTATGTCAAGTCTAAGCGTCAAGTCACATTTATTTGTATAGCAATTTATACAATACGGATTGTCAAAGCGGATTTAAATAGCAGTATTGTTTAAATGCACTTCAGTTATGAAACCCATACAATTTTAGCTGTAAAGCAGCTCTAAAAATATAATAGTGTCATTAATCAGCTCTGTTTAGTTCAATAGCAGTGTAATTGCAAAGATCATTAGTTATGAAAGTGAACTACTGTATAAAGCAGCTCTGTAAGATAAGAACAAATTATCTTAACTTATCTTAATTTTCTATTATGAAAGAAAAATAAGTTATTTTTTTAATAAATTATTTAGTGAATCCAAACAAACTTATATTTGATTTTTATTTATTTATGTATTTTTTAAATAGCCTTTCTTTGTCTAGATTCCACATTTGAGGTATTTTAAAATAGTATTGAAGCTATTCAGATGTTCCTTCTATTAAATACATGTTGGCTGCTTTTCCCTCACTTCCTGCTCCAAACATTTGATTTATTTATTAAGAAGGACAATGTCATAAATTATGTGTTTTCATAACCCCAGAAGCTAATAGATCAACAGTCTTAACATGCAAAACCTGAATTCAGTCATATCAGCTGATCATAACAGCTGTCATTTACATACAGTATAAGGTGCTGTAGAAATATAGCCAGCTTAGTCTGAGAGAGGGTAGAAATATAGTCATTAATATCTCAATTATGACTGATTTTGTTGATTAACATTATAAGTGGACTCTAGTGGAAATAAAAACCAAATTCTACAAAATAATAGAATATGTCCCTTCTAAAATGAACCTTTGCAATGTAATGACGTCTGTTTGAGTGTGTGTCTTGCCTCTCGTACATCTGCCCTCCGCTACACACAGCATGTCCCTGTAAAACCCTCAACACCCTCCACATGCTCTTCCGCAGATATCTCCGCCCGTCCTGCTGTTCTCGCTTTCCCCTTTGGACAGCCGTGCCATAATCGGTCTCCTATCCAGATCGATGTATTGACTTCCTATTAGCGTTAGCTCTGGCTCATCTGTCAGAGCTCGGCCTGCTGTCTAACGCTCACAGTCTAGGCTCCACACATCCTAAATCATGCTGGCTGGGAGCGAGCCTCGGAGGTCTGGGTATCCTCTCAGATTCGGTCAGAACTCTAATAGCTTGAGTCACAATTCACCAAGTCACCTGTATATTTCAGGATGATCGCACGGGTGACAAAACAGTGGAGGTAGACTGTTATTTATACACCCTGTTCACATTCCTGGGGTTCTCAGAAGCAGATGTCATGACAGTTGGGTAAACTTCTGTAGTGGTGAACGAAAACTACAACAAAGATCAGTAACACTTTATTTTAAGCTGTCCTTGTTAAACATAATACATCTACTTTTATAATAACAATTAATTATGCATAATTACATACAAGTAACCCTAAGCCAAACCATGATCCTAACTTCATATAGTAAGCACAATAGTTTATTATTATTTAAATGTATGAGTACACTAAAACAGACACCTTAAAATAAAGTGTAACCCAAAAAAAAAAAAATTTGTGTTCCCATTTGCTCCAAAAGCCAAAGGACAAATCCACGATAGCGTTTCTATGCAAAGGAGGAAAAAATATCAGTGCCATTGTATTAGTAACCTTCATGCAGTAGCATTAACTAGTATTATGTCATGTAATGCTATAAAGCACAAAATGTAGCGTTATCAATACACATTTTTTCAGTGAAAATATAAAACAAAACACATTCTGTTACGATGAATGTGGAAATGCATTGTCATATTTTGATTAAAATGTTCATAGCGATGTGACACTCGAACGTACATCAGGCATGATACTATAGATATGGTATATAATGGTATATAATTGCATAATTTGAGCATAGTACTCTTTCAGAAGGCATTAAAAGCATTTTCCACTAGTGATAATCGCGCTTAATAGTGGAAAACATTTGGGGATCTGAACCCGTTTTTTATATATATGTATATATTTTACTAAAAAGCAATGAGTTAACTTTTTCACTTGTATTTATGACAACCTCTCTGTCTCTAGTTCTTTATATTCGTATTACGGCTGCCCTGGTTTATATCTCTCTCCTTCTTTGTCTCTGTTTCTTGCCCTTTTATGTGCTCGTAAAGGTCCCCTCGCCCTATATTTCTCCACCCACCACTTTATGCTAATGAACAGATAATTAATTCACATGTTATCAGGCTGATTAATAGTCCACATGCAAATGGAGGGATGAATAACCTCATAACATGCTCCATCACACTTGTTGCAGCATAATCCTATACAGTCAGGAAATTCTACATAATTTATACTAATTGCGCTGAAGATTTCCTCCCAATATCTCTGTCCTGCTTTGACATGACACTTGCCTTGAATATTATCAGTAATTGGGATTAATGATAATACGTATGAAACGTATAAGAATAATGAAGACTCTACGACTGGATATGAATATTAGATGAGGATTATTTTAATGAACGTTCAGGATCTCTAGTATGATTTATTGAAAAAGAATGTGGTGGATTAATATGGTGATTTTGCTTTGTGCATGGTGGCAATAAATTCGACAGACACGTCTGTTTTTTGATGCATGGAGGCTGATCTGTTATTTCAGATGTGTTTTCTGCCGTGCATTAATGGGTCGAGCACCCTGATGCTGTTTCACACTGCAGCTCCGGTTTGCGTAAGCTGCCAGTTCCAGCCTTTTCAGTACAACGCATCTCCCTCTGCTGGTTCAAAATAATTATTGCATTGTGAAAAGGTTTTCATTTGGAAATTGAATTGTAAAACTTTCTGTTTGATTGATAACATCTCTGTAAGAAGAAGAAAAGAGGCTTTGGAAGGATACAAATATTGTAGGTATGTGCATGTTTGTGTAAAACCTGTTTCATTGACAGCATTTCCTAATGTTTCCCATGATGCAGTGCGCTTTGCTCCATACCGGCCACCGGACATCACCCTGAAGCCGCTTCTCTTCGAGGTGCCCAGTCTGACCCCTGATGCAGTGTTCACCGGTCGAGAATGGCTGTTCCAGGAAGTGGAGGCGTGTCTGCGCAGCAGCGAGGCCTCAGCCAATCAAGGCGTGGTTATTGTTGGCAACGTTGGCTTCGGCAAAACGGCCATCATCTCTCGCTTGGTGGCTCTCAGCTGCCATGGCAATCGCATGAGACAGATCACCTCTGACAGCCCACATGCCTCACCAAAACGTGAGTGGATTCATTCAGACCAATGAATGTGTTAACTGTGAACAGGATCTAATAAACTTCTAACAGAAAAAATGTATACTAGCCAATTCAAATGATTTTGTCATTATTTATTAACCATTGTGTGTGGTGACTTCAAACCTGTACATTTTTAATTCTTTGAAACACAAAACGAGTTACTTCACAGCTCTTTCCCATCACACCACATCTTTCAAACTCAGAAAGGACAAAACAAACCAAAGACACCGTAAAGGTCGTCAATATGAGTCTTGCATTACAATCTAAGAAACAGACCTGAAAACTTTAGAACTTTCTGAAAGACCTTCATCAAAGAATTTGCTAACCCTAACCCTAACCCAACCCTAACCCAAGTTTCAACTCTTCAGAAAACTTAAATTCTAGTCTGCCTCGTACATAAAACTCTCATATGGCTTTAGAAAACTAGCTAGGTGTTTTTATGCATTGAAAAAAAAAAGTGTAATAGACGTTAACTATGCAAAAAGGAAAATGTTTTTATTATGATTTAAATTTATATATTTTTTCATAATCTAGAATGTATTTAATGTTTATATGTGTGTGTGTGTGTGTGTATAATTCATTATAAATTTACATGAATGAGCAAATTATGTATATATAATAATAATAATAATAATAAAAATAATAAAGACCTTTACAACTTCTTCCATCTCACAATTTTTTATACATATTTTATTAGGAAGTAATATGAAATTCTGAATATTAAAATACACCAAAACATTTCATGAGCTACAACTGATGAGAATTTGCAACTATGGATATAGTATTTATTATGATTTTAGAATCACAAGACTCCACACATTGGTCAGAGTGAATAAAATACATATCACATCACATACTGTCAGTAACATTTTATGGCCACGGATATAGAAACTCATAAAGAAAAAGAATCACACAATATAATGACTATATATTTGAATGACTTGAGGTTGAGCAAATAATTCCTAGGTGAACTGTGCTTTATTTAGGTTTTTTTTTTTTTTTTTTTTTTTTTAGAAGGGAACAAATATCTTAAAATGTCAAAACCATTTGGTCTCAGTTTATGAGAAGGTTCACATCACATGCATGCCATGTCTTCCTTTCAGATGGCGACACATTGCCCTTGAGCCAGCCTCAGTCCGCTCACGGCACTCTGGTCGGGGGGAGCAGCTGTCCTGGAACGCCTGAGATGCGGAGACGCCAGGAGGAGGCGCTCAGAAGACTGGCTTCTCAGGTGCCAACTAATACCAACATAATCAACAGGCGGGCATATAACCAGCCTCCCGCTCTCCTCTGCTCTTCTACTGATTTATAATCTCTCTGTCTCTCCATCTCTTCCTTTGTCTCCTTCTTCATTTATTCATTTGCTCCTTGTCTCGCTCTGTCTCTGTGCATTTCTATTCTCTCTATTCTTTTAAGCACAAAGGTTTATTGCGGCTCTGTTGCCTTATCAAATATTTATATGCGCAGAGTCTCCCAGCACAGCCATTAGATATACTCAGTCTGCATTGCTAATGATGACAAGCTTATGAACACTCACACACACACACACACACACACACACACACTGACACACACGTACTGCAGGATGAAGTGAATCCAGGGAAGCAGCAGTCTTAGAATATTGGAATAAGGCCATCGATGCACTCAAACTCCATAATGTTTTATGCATTAATAAAACCCCTTCATCACATCAAAACTCCTGAGCTTTGAATCTTTCTCTAGTTTTAATATTCATTGTGTTTTTGGAGCTGAAAGCAGTGCCTGTGCTTAATTCCTGAGACTGGAAATATTTATTTGCCTTTTCGGTCCATTTGTTTTGCCTAAACCTACATTTAGAAGGAGCATCTACTGTAGATGTACTGGGCACATTTACTTTGTGAAATGTGTGTCATAAAGATGAATCTCAATAAATTTGAATGTCGTGGAAAAGTTCATTTATTTCAGTAATTCAACTCAAATTGTGAAACTTGTGTATGAAATAAATTCAATGCACACAGACTGAAGTAGTCTGAAGTAGTAAGTCTTTGGTTCTTTTAATTGTGATGATTTCAGCTCACATTTAACAAAAACCTACCAATTCACTCTCTCAACAAATTAGAATACTTCATAAGACCAATAAAAAAAACATTTTTAGTGAATTGTTGGCCTTCTGGAAAGTAAGTTCAATTTGGCGTGGCATGGAGGTGATCAGTTTGTGCCACTGCTGAGGTCGTCTGAAGCCCAAGTTTCTTTGACAGTGGTCTTCAGCTCATCCGCATTGTTTGGTCTCTTGTTTCTCATCTTCCTCTTGACAATAACCCATAGATTCTCTCTGGGGTTCAGGTCTGGTGAGTTTACTGGCCAGTCAAGCACACCAACACCATGGTCCTTTAACCAACTTTTAGTGCTTTTAGCAGTGTGGGCAGGAGCCAAATCCTGCTGGAAAATGAAATCAGCATCTTCTAAAAGCTGGTCAGCAGAAGGAAGCATGAAGTGCTCCAAAAATTTATTGGTAAACGGGTGCAGTGATTTTGGTTTTCAAAAACATAATGGACCAACAACAGCAGATGACATTGCACCCCAAATCATCACAGACTGTGGAAACTTAACACTGGACTTCAAGCAATTTGGGCTATGAGCTTCTCCACCCTTCCTCCTGACTCTAGGACCTTGGTTTCCAAATGAAATACAAAACTTGCTCTCATCTGAAAAGAGGACTTTGGACCACTGGGCAACAGCCCGGTTCTTTTTCTCCTAAGCCCAGGTAAGACGCCTCAGGAGTGGCTTAACAAAAGGAATACGACAACTGTATACAAATTCCTCTACACAAATGCCTTGACTCCAGCCTCAGTCGATTCCTTGTAAAGTTCACTCAAATTCTTGAATTGATTTTGCTTGACAATCCTCATAAGGCTGTGGTTCTCTCGGTTGGTTGTGCATCTTTTTCTTCCACATTTTTTCCTTCCACTCAACTTTCTGTTAACATGCTTGGATACAGCACTCTGTGAAAACTCAGCTTCTTTGGCAATGAATGTTTGTGGCTTACCCTCCTTGTGAAGGTTGTCGATGATTGTCTTCTGGACATCTGTCAGATCAGCAGTCTTCCCAGTGATTGTGTAGCATAGTGAACCAAACTGAGAGACCATTTTGAAAGCTCAGGAAACCTTTGCAGGTGTTTTGAGTTGATAAGCTGATTGACATGTCACCATATTCTAATTTGTTGAGATAGTGAATTGGTGGGTTTTAGTTAAATCATCACAATTTAAAGAACCAACGACTTAAACTACAGAATTTGAGTTGAATTATAGAAATAAATGAACTTTCCCACAACATTCCAGTTTACTGAAATGCACCTGTACATGCCATGAGTAGTGCATGATTCTGTAATAATGAACAACCATAATCTATAATAAAATGGTTGAAATCTGTTTTGATTAGATTGTTACATTTGCTTTTACATAACTGTTTAATAAGCAAAAAAAATTAAGTACCTTATGCTACTGTGTCAAGATGTTTTTGAAAGAAGCCTCTTATGTTCACCAAGACTGAGTTTAATTAAAAAATACAGTAAAATAGAAAGTAAATGTTTCAATTATTACAAAATATATATAATTACCTTTGATCACTTCAGTGCATCTTTTCTGAATAAAAGTATTAATTTCTTGGGAAAAAAATCTGACTCTTTCTACTGAACATTTTGAATAGCAGTTTGTATTCTGTACACAATAGTGAGTTACTGTTCTTGCTTTACAAATTAACCACATTGTGTGTCTCTGAACAACACTGTAGTCGTGTTTTGTTTTTTAAATATATCTGTTTTCCAAATCATCATTGAGTGAAAAAGCAGCACCCTTGCAACAATATTTGATGTACCAATCAAATTCAGTAATTCAGTAACTGAATGTTAATAAGCCAAAGTAAAAATCAAGTTTTTCAATCCCAGCTGTGCTGTGAATGTAAATGTTTACCAGCTTTTATCTGCTCTCTCTCATGTGTAGGTGGTGGCGTACCATTACTGTCAGGCTGACAACGCGTACACATGCCTGGTCCCTGAGTTTGTGCATAATGTGGCAGCGTTGTTGTGCAGGGCGCCTCAGATGCAGGCCTACCGAGAGCTGCTGCTCCGCCAGCCACACCTGCAGAGCACCCTCAGCCTGCGCGCCTGCGTCCAGGACCCTTTCAGCGCTTTCCGCAGGGGCCTGCTGGAACCTCTGGACATCCTGTATCGAGGTGTGCAAACGTGTGCTCGTGCACACTCTTAATCTGTGCATACATGTGCTGACATTCATGTAATACTGAACACGTGCAATGTTTACAGAGAGAAAAATCGCATGTGAGGAGAACCTCATCATCCTGATTGACGGGTTGAATGAGGCGGAGTTCCATAAACCGGATTACGGAGAAACCATTGTTTCCTTCCTGTGCAAAACCATCGAGCGTTTCCCTCCCTGGCTTAAACTGGTGGTCACTGTCAGAACGACACTGCAGGTCTGTATACCATCCATCCATCTTATCTATCTGTCCATACATCTTCCCATCCTCTTCTTTTTTTATTAACTTCCTCTCTCCGTCTCAGGATATTACTCGTCCGTTGCCATTCCACCGAATCTCTCTGGATCGACTGGAGGAAAGTGATGCGATTGACTCGGACTTGCAGGGCTACATCCTGCACCGGCTTCACTGCAGCCAGGAGATCCAGAATAACGTGGCGCTCAACGGGAAGCTGGACAATGCAGCTTTCGCCAAACTCAGCGCTCATCTGAAAAGTCTGAGCCGGGGCTCCTATCTCTACCTGAAGCTCACGCTGGACCTCATTGAGAAGGGTTACCTGGTGCTCAAGAGCTCCAGCTTCAAGGTCAGGGGTCAATCAACACAAATGCCTTCCAATAAATTAAAATTAAAATAAAAATATATGCATGTGATGTTAATTATTTGTTGTTCATTTTGGTTCTGTATTTTAAGAAAAAATGAATAGTGAACCAAACCCTTTTAGATGTTTTTGAAAGAAATGTGAAAATTTAGAAGAATTTGAAAAGAAAATGTATGTATACAGTCGCACATTAATGTGACCAGATCATTTCCATAATGACCAGCGCAATCTACCAAGAGCAGTGCAAATTACCACCTGCTTTAAGAAATGCTTTTTTTGTGTGTTAAATACCGTATTTTTTGGACTATAAGTCGCATCAGTCCACAAATACGTCATGATGAGGAAAAAAACATATATAAGTCGCACTGGACTATAAGTCGCATTCATTTAGAACCAAGAGAAAACATTACCATCTACAGCCGCGAGAGGGCGCTCTATACTGCTCTGTGTAGATGAGCAGCATAGAGCGCACTCTCGCGGCTGTAGACGGTAATGTTTTCTCTTGGTTCATGTCTTTTAGTTCATTTCACTTGGTTAATGTCAAATTAATTTTGATAAGTCGCAGCACCAGCCAAACTATGAAAAAAGTGCGACTTATAGTCCGGAAAATACGGTAATAGCGCAAATGCAAGCAATTTGACCATGCAAACATTAGTAAATCGCATTGTGTTATTCATTTGAAAACTCTCCTCCCATTAATTTTGTGTCTAAAAGGGAAACTCCTACAAATGCATATTCAATAATATCATATGCAAAAAATGTCCATGCCTTTTCAGCGCTAATTCTACACTGCGCGTTTTAGTAAATCCTGACAGTACTCTTGCACTGGCAAGAGCTGTTAGTAAACGTGGCCCTAAAAGAATTCACATGTTTTATCTTATTGGCATGTATTAATTGTTTTTAAAAGCTGTAAGCGTGATGTTTGTGTGCAGGTGGTGCCGGTGAATCTGTCGGAGATTTACCTGTTGCAGCTAAACATGCGTTTCCCAACTCAGTCGTCATTCGAGCGTGTTCTTCCACTGCTTAACGTGGCCGTGGCTTCTCTACACCCATTAACTGATGAGCAGGCCTACGGTGCCGTGAATGCCAGCATGGTGCATGGAGCGGCCATGGACTGGGAGGATTTCCAGCAGAGGTCTGAACTCCTGTCGCCCTTCCTGGTGAAAAGACGTGATGGGACGCGCATGTTCATCCACCCCTCCTTCAGAGAGTGGCTCATCTGGAGAGAGGATGGAGAGAAGGCCAAGTTCCTCTGCGACCCCAGGTGAGAAGTATGAGGGCTCAAAATCTGTACACTTCATAGTAAAAGCATTTTTTTCTCAATATCCTAAAGTACAATCAGATGTGAACATTATGTCAATGCCTGAGAAATATAGCAAAATCTCTTGCCCCATCTTGTCTCTTTTCCCATGATTCTTTAGGAGTGGCCACACACTGCTTGCTTTCTGGTTTTCACGGCAAGACAGCAAACTTAATCGACAGCAGACCCTCGAACTTGGCCACCACATTCTCAAAGCTCACATCTTTAAGGTTAGGCTAACTATAACAACTATAGATGTTTTGATGTCGCTAAATTGATAGCATAAACTTGACTACAGCAGTATATAAATGCTTTCGAAACAGATTTCTGTTACAGTTCCATTGATGTTTTTAGTGAAGCACTTTGTCTCTTGGATGCAGGGCCTGAGTAAGAAGGTTGGGGTTTCCTCGTCAGTTCTGCAGGGGCTGTGGGTGTCCTACAGTACAGAAGGACTCTCGGCAGCTTTGGCTTCACTGAGAAACCTCTACACTCCAAACATCAAGGTATACAAATCAAATCTGAATTCCCACAGTCATAAAAAAATAAAAAAAATAAAAACTTTAATTTAAAGGGATTTCCAGGTCTGGAAAAGTAGTTTTTCTAAGGAAAATCTTGGAAAAATCATTCAGATGTTATTTCTGAAGTTAATGTACAGAATACTACCATTCAAAAGTTTGGAATACATTTTTTTAATTATCATAAAAAAGAAGACTCTTAAGTTTATTAAATGTAAAAAAAAAAAAAAAATTAAGTCTCTTAAACCTCTCAGTTTAAAATTGAGATAATTAATATAATTAAAAATACATAATTAAGTAAAAAAGCATAATTACATAATAATAAAACAGTTTAGAAAAAATTTCTTCAGACACACAACATTTCAAAACTGGGTTTGTCAGCCTTTTGGGGGGGAAAAGTATCTTATTATCACCAATGTTCCATTTATTTTGGCAAAAGAACTTAAAAAAACATTTATATTGTGAAATATTCTTACAATTTAAAATAACTTGTTTTTCTTTTCTTTTTTTTTAGTTATTTAAATTTTAGATTATTTACAAATTTAAAATGAATTTGCCTGCATTTATTTGAAATAGAAATGTTTTGCACTAAGTTTTAATACTTAAGTAAAATAATTATTTACTATTTATTCACTATTTATTTATTTGGATCAATTTAATGCATCTTTGTTGAATAAAAGTATCGATTTTATCGATAAAAAAAAAAAAAAGTGTCCCTGAACTTTTGAATGGTAGTATATTTTTTCTAGTTATTTTATCTTTATATATATATATTTTGTAGTAAATTATATATCTGTAATATTTATCAGCAGGAAATTGTTTATTTTAAGTGCAGTAAACTATTATATAAAGCATGATTGGACATTTCTTTATTTCTTAAATCTTTCACATTTTTTCTTAATTCCATCTACTTTCTTTATATCCCCTTCTTCCTCTCTTCCTCCAGGTATCTCGGCTGCTGATCATGGGCGGAGCTAATGTGAACTTTCGTACAGAGGTGTTGAATAACGCCCCCATCCTATGTGTCCATGCTCACCTGGGCTACCTGGAGACTGTGGCTCTGCTGTTGGAGTTTGGGGCGGATGTGGATGGCGTTTCAGAGAGCGGACTCACTCCCCTCAGCTACGCAGCTGCCGCGGGGCACCTACCTGTCATCACTACCCTCTGTGGCAAGAAAGCCAAGGTCAGCTCTGCCATGTTACGCTAGAGATGCATAATCCTTAATAATGCAGGATGGTGGCTGTTGATTTTAAATTATCAGTCAAAGTTTTATCACTGTGTCTCTCTCCTTCTGTTTGTGTTCAGGTGGATCACCTAGATAAGAACGGTCAGTGTGCGATGGTCCACGCAGGTCTGCGGGGTCATCTAGAGGTGGTCAAGTATCTGGTGCAGTGTGAGTGGGACACAGACGAACAGCAGGCTGGATCCTTCAGCAAGAGCCATGCAGTACAGCAGGCCCTCATTGCAGCCGCCAGCATGGGCTATACAGAGGTAAGAGCCTATTTTATTTTATTTTATTTTATTTTATTTTATTTTATTTTATTTTATTTTATTTTATTTTATTTTATTTTATTTTATTTTATTTTATTTTATTTTATTTTATTTTATTTTATTTTATTTTATTTTATTTTATTTTATTTTATTTTATTTTATTTTATTTTATTTTATTTCTAGATTTTTGCCATTGTACTGTATTATGTTTAATTGTTTTGACTTTAAATTTGTATTTTTTGATCACTGTATTAAATTGCCTTTATCCCTATGGTTATAATCTTTGATTATAATTCTGATTCATTCACAGATTGTATCCTACCTGCTTGACCTACCTGAGAAAGATGAGGAAGAGGAGGAACGAGCTCAGATAAATAACTTTGACACACTGTGGGGTGAAACAGGTACCAGGCAACCTGTACTCTTTGTTTCCATGTAAATATGAGTGCACAGTTTGCTCACTAAAGAGTCTCTCGCTCTGTATCTCAGCTCTGACAGCAGCAGCGGGGCGGGGGAAGCTGGATGTGTGTCGTCTTTTACTGGAGCAGGGAGCCGCTGTGGCTCAGCCCAACCGCAGGGGCATCGTGCCACTTTTCAGCGCCGTGCGGCAGGGACACTGGCAGGTGAGCGCCTCCAACATCTCAGAAGTCATTTTTACTTTGCACATGTGGTCACATTAGTCTGAGATGTCGGTGTTGGTTGTGCAGATAGTGGACTTGTTGCTGAATCACGGCGCTGATGTGAACATGGCGGATAAACAGGGACGAACTCCTCTAATGATGGCTGCGTCTGAGGGACACCTGGGTACGGCCGAGTTCCTGCTGGCTCAAGGTACTGCTGTACTGATCTCACACTAGATTTGTTGTTATAGTTTAATAAGTATAAAAATAGTACAGTAGGCAATAGGGCTGGGCGATATATCTAACGATATGATCATGCGCATCTGGTCAGTAAATCTAATTCCGTGATTACCACTAAACCGCCATCACCTGTTTTTAAATACAGCAGCATTTAATAGACAGAGCCGTAGATAACTGACAAGCTACGCAATATTGCATACATATTGCGTATTCATAGAAGGCGATAATGAAAGGGATATTGTGTAGCTTGTCAGTGATCTACGGCTGTGTCTATTAAATGCCGCTCCATTTGAAAGCAGGTGATGGTGATTTAGTGGTAATCACGGAACCAGATTTACTGACTAGATGCGCATGATCATATCGTTAGATATATCGGCCAGCCCTAGCAGGCATTATAAAGGAATATATTAGTCATTTAAATGAAAGGAAACTCCCAGTCAATCCTTTCTTACCTGCCTTTCTAACTTATTTCACAGGAGCCTCATTGTCTTTGATGGACAAGGAGGGGTTAACCGCACTGAGCTGGGCGTGTCTTAAAGGCCACCTCCCATTGGTCCGTGCTCTGGTTGAAAGAGGTGCGGCGACGGCCCATGCAGACAAGAGCGGACGCACTCCACTGGATCTTGCTGCTTTTTATGGCGACTCAGAAGTGGTTGGTTTTGTTATAGGAAACTAATGTAAAGTGGATTTAGATTGTTTAAAGGGGTCATCGGATGCAAAATTCACCATTCACTTCAACATAAATGTGTGTTGGCAGTGTGTGTACACATCCACTCTACAATGAAACAAATCCACCCAGTGCTTTTTTTTTAATCCCCAAAAATAATACACTATTTTCCGGACTATAAGTCACACTTTTTTTCATAGTTTGGCTGGTCCTGCGACTTATAGTCAGGTGCGACTTATCAAAATTAATTTGACATGAACCAATTGAAAACATTACCATCTACAGCCACGAGAGGGCGCTCTATGCTGCTAATTTTCCTGTAGTCTACACAGAGCAGTATAGAGCACCCTCTCGCGGCTGTAGACAGTAATGTTTTCTCTTGGTTCTAAATAAATGCGTCTTATAGTCCAGAGCGACTTATATATGTTTTTTTTCCTCTTCATGACGTATTTTTGGACTGATGCGACTCATGTGCGACTTATAGTCCGAAAAATACGGTAATCGCTTTAACAGTTCAAGCCATTCATAGATCCTGGCCTGATGTATGCTTCTTCGTTCAGCGGCAAGTTTCGGGGCTTTGAAATGTCGCCACAATAACAGACCGGTGTATAAAACTCTCGAACATATTATAAAGATTTGATGCCGCAAACATTAAATATTTCACATACTTTTGAGAATCCAGCATTTAGTTGATAAGCGCTCGTCGTCACAGTTGTAATCACGATGGCTTTCTTCTTTGGCACCACAGCATCTTTTTAACGTTAAAGAACACGACACACACATCAGACTTTCAGCCAGCGGTCAATGGGCATTACGTCTGAGGCTGAGACCACACAGGCCAAGGCTCCTCCCACAAATATTGACTGACACTGGCGTTTTAGCACAGACCCGCCCTGAGTGAGCTGTCATCAGTCCACCAGTGTTTCCAAAGCAATTGAGGTGTTTTGTTGCTGGATGTAATAATAAGCATAGCAGTCGTCATTTACTCTCGACATCTGAGCCGCTGAAGACACAGTGGATTAAAAAGGGTTTTTTTTTTTGTAAGGGAATGCACCCCTGATTTACCTAAAAGTGTTTTTGTTCATGCAAATCATTTCTAATCCAGCTTCACCTGCAGAAGAAGTGAGTAAAAGTTTTTATTTTTTATTTTTTATGAATCTTTGAAAATCGCCTTTCCTAATAATGCGCTAGATAGTAATAAGGCGTTAGTAAGTATTTTAAGAGACATGCACCGATATGGGACGCTGTGTAGAGAGCTGTTTTGTCAGGGTAAAAAGGGTGTTGTTTTACACTACCATTGAGAAATTTTAACCAAAGTATGTTATAGACTTTTCTAGAAGACCCTAAAGAATCATATCAAATTGTAGAAAATGAGCATCTGATGTCCCCTTAAACAAAAACAAAAATACCTCAAAGGGTTAGTTCACCCAAACATGAAAATTCTGTCATATTTACTCACCCTCATATCGTTCCGATCCCTTATGTATCCAAGTAGCCATTGACTTCCATTCTATTGAAAAAAATACTATGAAAGTCAGTGACTAACGTCAACTGTTTGGTTATCAGTATAACACATTTTTTTATCTTTTGTGTTCAACAGAAGAAAGAAACTCAGACGGGTTTGGAAAATATGAATGGTGAATAAATAAAGACAGAATATTGATTTTCGGATGATGACTTTAAATCTCCAAAATGGGGCGAGCATGCAAATACGAATGGGTTTTAAACAGATATACAGACAATAAAGCAGAGCTCTGGTGTTGGTGTGGTTGCAGGTGCAGTATCTGGTGGATCATGGTGCGATGATTGAGCATGTGGACTACAGCGGCATGCGTCCACTGGATCGTGCGGTGGGCTGCAGGAACACATCAGTGGTGGTGGCGCTGCTCAAGAAGGGCGCCAAGATAGGTAGGCTGTTCTTACAGAATCATTTTTGCTGAACTGTGTTCTTGTACTATAAGTATTTGTGGTAAAATGAGCTACTTAAAAAAAAAAAAAAGATGTATGTTTGTGTAATAATTAACTTGAGGTTGTAATGCTGCGCTCCATTCAACCTGGAAAGTCAGAATCACCAGCTTCTTACTTGGGAGAAAACACATCTGATAAAATACCATTTCCAAAGTTGGAAACTCTTACTGAATCATTTCTGAATTATTCTGGCTGAATATTTTGCTCAGGGAAGAAAAGTAAACATGGTTCTCTTGGTCATTGTGAAATTATGGAGCCAAAGCATTTTCTTGAACACTGATGCTCCTGGACATAAATATCTGTCACTGATCGCTAGCAACTATGAAGTTCATCAGAGTGTTTTGTCTGCAAGCTTTAATCTGCAAGTCATTCATTACATTTAAGATGTAAAAAAGAGCCGCAGCAGCTTTCTCAAGACTACAACTTCAATTTTTGTTCCTATTTTTTTATTCAGTTTTGTTCAGCACATGGAAAGCAAATACTGCTTTATTTCGCAAATAGTTTTTGTGAAATTTCTTTGCGTAAATTTGCAGCTTGGATGGAAGCAGAGAAGCAAGTTGGAACGTTTTTTTTTTTTGTGTATGTGTAATTATTTTTATTATTAATATATATCATTACTATTATTATTATTACTAATTCAAATTGACTATTTTCTCTTTCTAAATGTAATTTATTCCAGTGCTGTATTTCCAAAGCTAATTTCAGCACCATTACTCCAGTCTTCAGTGTCACATGATCCTTTAGAAATCATTCTAATATGCTGAAGTAACATTTGTAATATTACCGATGTTGAAACATTCCTCAAGGTCATTCCTAAATTATATATAATATTATGTTATTATTATTTATTTTTTTATGTACTGACACCAAACTTTCGAGTGTGTCTTGCATTCAATAGGACTTTCCCACATTGACATTTGAATGGAGCGCAGTATTTATTCCAATGCTTATACCTTGAAGAAGTGCATTAGCATCATAAAAAGCAGATGCATTTGGATATATCATGAAGATGACATGTAATTAGCTTCACATGTAGATGTCTTTCTCCTTCATACCCCTCGCTGTGAGCTCAGTCATCCGAGCCTAACCCTCCTTCTCGTGTGCTCTTCACCGACCTGCAGAACTCCACTGATCTGCAGCTGATCAGGATGGGCTTGTTGCTTTTGCTAATGTTGCTGCTTGCCACGGCTTCTCACGGCTGATCTTCCTTGTTCTTCCTTTCACCTCACTCTTTCACCCCTACTGATCCCCCTTATTCTCTTCTCTTGACTCTCTATCATATTCTCCCCGTTTCCTGTTTTCATAAACCTTTGCTCCCTGTCTCATACGGATACTTCACTCTTCCCCAATAACCTGTCACCCTTTCACTCGTGACCCTTTCCACCACTTCTCTCCTCGTAACCAGGATGTCAGACACTCCCCACCCGTGCCCGAGGTAAAACACAGACCTTTGTGCGTCCCATCTGCCATTTTTGACTGTGTCCCTCCATCTCATTACCTGTTTGGTCCCTTCTCCATTGACCGGGTCTGTCAGTGTTTTGGGTGCCCCGATGTGAAAGGCATTTAATCCTCATATCATTCTTGGCTATGATGAATAGAGCAGCTATCAGCCATAAACATGGGTGGATTTTGTGTACATTTATACTGCAAAATTCTGATGGTAGATGTTGATTTTTTTTTTTTTTTTGCTTGCATGGCTGCATGTAGGAAAACCAGTGTTGCATTTTTGCATGATGCTGCAGAATGTTTCTAAATGCTGAGTGTTCTGTGGTTTTGGGGAGCGTTAACACAGAATGCATTCTTGCACTGTTTTGCAACTGTTTTCTATGTAATCATGTGACAAAGAGTCATCTTTGACCATTGCAATGTCTCTAAAGTTGCAATTTAACATTTTGTATCAAGTTAAAATAAGTTAACACCTGCATTCGGTTCTATTCTGCTTTATTACAATGGACATCTTCGATTGCTGCAACACATCTTACTGTTTTTTAGTACCTTTTGCCATAGGCTCAGACTTTTAAGATGCCGTTTGAAGTTAAATACGTGTTTATGAATACTGTCTGGTTCTCTTGTTTATTCTGCATTGTATCTAGCTGGTTTTGATTGCAAGAATGCATCCTGTGTGAACAAATCCCCTCATTTTTTTCCCACAGTTGCTGTCAGTTTGGCTATTTCAGGCTGTTGGCCAGTTTGATACCTAATTCTGTGCTTATTAGTGTGTCCTCAACTGTGCCTTGCATGAATTGCACTAAATCACTGCCTGCCTGCATACTGCAACTGGCTGCCCATGGCCAAATCTACAGCTCTAACTGTATACCACTATCAATCTCTTATTCCCACCCTCCCTCCACTGTACGTACATTCAGTCCAAACCAGTAGAAACACATGACCTCTATTCAGGCTCTCCACAGAGAGCTCAAGCATGCTGACTGCAACTTCAGTAGCTGTTGGACTTAATGTTTGTATTGCCAGTATAAACAGA